>NC_134563.1:31425962-31736629 GCF_025594145.1 Primulina tabacum
ATTGTGATATTATATTTTAATAAATATGTTATCTAATGTTGATAATATAAAAAGAAAAATATAACAACGTACAATACAATTTTTACACAAAAAATTTCTTCATCTACTCAAAAATTTTATGGTGCCTCAATTTGGAGGCAAAATATTTCGGCCTCCATTCAGTCTCGATGCTGCCAAATTCCTAAAATTTCGGTGATCCAATATCGACAAAAATTTCGTTTAGATCTCTAGTGCGACATATACAAGAAATCTAGTATCTGATCGTGAACTTGATTAGACGATCGAAGAAAGAATGAGATCAATTTGTAGAGATTTACAAGAATAGATATATCCAGTTAAAACCCGGAATAATTGGAGCCGGCGTTATACATGCAAAGCTAAATTAAACTAAACACTTTATGAATATTTATTTAAATTATATAATATTTTAAAATATTTTGAACATCAAAACTAAAATTTTAAATTTTTGATTTGTCTTATTTGAAAAAAAAAAAAAAAAAAATAGTACTTCAACACAATCACCAACCATTCTTTCATCACTCTTCCTCTTTCCACGAGCTGCGTAATCATCTTTCCACATCCACATATTTATCCAAAGTTCCAAACACACGCGTGACAAATCAAGATTTCATGTACGTTCATGTCTTTAGATTTTCGAGGGAAACTTGTTGATTTGTGTTGGAAAATCATAAGCAAATATATATATATATATATATATAACCCTCTTTGTTTTTTGGAACCAATTTTCTATTTTTATAATATTATTTTCAAAATTTTCAAATTTTAGTCTTATCTAGTATTTTTAATTTCTAACAAGTTCCGTCATTTTTCATTGATGTGTTGATGTGATATTATACCAATATCATACCGTATCTATATCATATCATTGTCATGTTGAAAAAAAGTTAAAATTGCAAATAAAATAAAGATAACAAATTGAAATTGAAATTTGACACTTAAAAGACTATAATCATAGAACTCTTTTTTTATATCACATTTAATGTGGTATACGCTAAACTTTTAAACTTTTTTGAGTAGGTAGCTCGATACATCGCTTTTTCTTAAAGCAAATACCTAATTAAAATTTTAAATCCCATTGTATGATATATAATTTAATAATCATAAAAAAATTAACTTAATTATTCAAAATTAAGTTTAAGATCGAGCGTTTGACGTTTTACAACAAGTTATAGATGGTAATAACGGTGCAACTTTAATATTTTAAATTGTACTGGCAGCTAAAAATGACGTTTCAATTATTTTATCAAGCGGATAATATTTCACATCAACATTAAGTTTTTTGAGTCGATGGATTGACAATATAATTATGATAGTTATAAATTTGGGGATATATGTTCTAAGTTCTAAATCAATATACTATATTTTAAAATATTCTACATATCAAAATTTAAAATTAATGTGATATAATCTACTACCTTTGAATTCCTAAAATAATAATTTTATTTTAAAATATGTGCATCTGATTCAAGTGGTGATTAGTGTGAGCGAATTTTCCAAAATTTGAATGACAAAAATTTGTGTGAGACGGTCTCACGAGTCAGTATTTTGTGATACAGATATCTTATTTGGGTCATCCATGAAAAATTATTACTTTTTATGCTAAGAATATTAATTTTTATTGTGAATATCAGTAGGTTGACCCGTATCACAGATAAAGATTCGTGAGACCGTCTCACAAGAAACCTACTCAATTTGGAATTTTTATTTTACATAATAATTAAATTAATAAAACATTTTTGGATGAATCAGTGCAATGATTTAAATGAAAAGGTATATATTCGTGAAAAATGTCTTTTCAGAAAAATCCATAGCCCCTTATTTCAATTTGTGCGTAAAAAGTAATGTTTTTTATGAGTAACTCAAATAAAATATCATTCTCACAAAATTGATTCTGAAACACGTCGAGTTTTGTGTTAAAAAAAATTGACATAATGCCAATCATTCGATTCATACATGCAGGGACGGAGAGAGGAATTTTTTTTCAGAAATAATCAGTAAGAAAATTTAAAACTAGTGTTTTTTCACATTTACGCACACGTGATAATAATATTTATTATAATCTATGTATATTAAAAATTTATTCTAGAAAAAATCTTAAATTGTACAATAAAATTTTTAAAAATTAGAAAATACTGATTTAATTTTTCAAAAATATTTATTTAATTACATAAATTATACAATTATTAGAAGAAACTATAATGCCAAAATTTTCAATATTTCATCTATAACAAATTCCAAAAATCAGCACTATCTTCAAAATTAAATATCATTTTTGTAGCAAGAATAAATTTCATATTACTCATAATTAAAGGCGAATATTATGTAAGGATAAAACCAAATATAAAATTTTAAAATGATGAGATTTTAAAAGTTAAATTTTGTATCTTTTAAAAAAAATTTAAAAAATTAATATAAATAGTATCTTTTTTCCATGAAAAAATAATTTTCAAGACTTTTTAAATATATCTAAACTTGATTCACTTTTAATAATTATTTACAAAAAAAAATCTAATTATTCTATATATAGAATGATCAGTCAGTCTTTTTTATAATGAGGCAACACAAATATAAGCAATTATAAAGCACAGATTATCTCAAGGTATTCATTCATTAATATTTACACATAAAAAAAACCTTACAAGATATTATTTTTTTCCTTTAAAATTTTATCTACGACCAATTTTTAATTCTAAAAACCCGATAAAATCATAATTGTTAATTTAAGAAAATATAATTGTTTATTTAATTTTAAACTATCACATGAACCATAGATTTTTATATATAATTTTTTTGTATAAAATAAAATGCCTCTTATATTAAAATAATATAAATATAATCAAACTTAAATATATATCTTTATTAAAGTTTAAATATATAGAATAATAATACATAAAAATAAAAAAAAGATTTAATCAGGGATTTTTAAGATTCATATTTTAGAACATTTAAATACAAATATTTGCATATTTGTAAAACATATTCTTTTTTTAAAAAATAATAATAATAATACATAAAAAGAATAAAAAAATAAAAGATTTATTCAGGGATTTTTAAGATTCATATTTTAAAACATTTATATACAAATTTTACAAATATTTGCATATTTGTAAAACATATTCTTTTTTAAAATAATAACAGAAAATTTGCATACATTTTCAGTCAAGAAGCAGTCCACCACCAATACTCCGTATTTGGTTCATTAATTCAACAACAAAAGTACGTACCATAACCATCGAATACATGCATGCAACAACTTGCATGAATTGTGTTATATATCTTCTCCTCAAAACAAGAAACATCCAATAAATTTAAAAAAAAAAACGAACCGAACCGAACCGAACCGAAACTCGTGAACATACATTTCAAATCTCCATCCACAACGGATAAAATACAAAAGAGAAAATAAACGAGCAACGCGCATAAGTACGATTTCAAGAAGCCGATGTATTTGTATTGGAGGGAGGGTTACCGGTCAAAAACTTGTCAATGACGAAACCGCTAGGCATGTAGAGTTTCTGTCGTTCCCAACGTGATCTATCTCCACGATACAAGAAGGGGTGCTTGTTGATGCTCCAGAAGCAATTGGTGCACCTCGCCCTCACCGTGTACACCCAAAAGAACCCGTGGCTGCTGGGGTTGATGTACAAGTAGCACCATCTCATGGGGAAAGCTATCTGCGTGAATTTGAATCGATAGGTTGTCTTTGGTGGGAGTTCATGCAAGGAATCATCTGTATCCGTCATCTGGCACATGTACCAGATGCTGTCCTTGCCGTCGTTGGATAGCGTCACCTCGATTTTGGGGAAGATACTGGTTAGAGGTTGCGTTAGGATATTATCGGATTCGGCCCTCGGGACGAAAGATGTGATCAAGAAAAGTAGCGTGGTCGTAGTGACGATCACATAATTGAAAGAATGAGAATCCATGGCTTCTTGAAGATTTTTCCTTGTGTTTTTTGGTTTGGGAGTTTGTAGACTTGTTGGGGGGATGGAATAGGTTTTGGACGGTGAATGGGAAAAAAGAAATGAGATTTGTATACCTTTTTTTGCGGGGAATCGCTCATTTTTTGTTTATTTTTTTGTAGCCTTTTCTTTCTTTTGTTAAATTGATTCCATAAATATTCTCATATTCCTGGTTTTACGGTGGGTCTAATTTTGACTTGCTTAATGTTCACTAAAATTCAGAAATAACTTAGCAACCGATGTGCATTAATATCATGTAGCCTAATGTATGATTGCTTTATTTTATTTTTATTATTATTACAAGAAATTTTAGTTCTTCATGTCATCAAATTTAAGTTTTAGCCATGTATTTTTCGATTTTTGAGACTTTTTTTTTTAAATCGATAATGTTGACGTGAAACTGCGCACTTCAGCATAGGGATGACAACTTTTCCCACGGGTTTGAAGCTTGCGGGGAAAACCCAAGCGGGAATGGAGATCCCCGATTTTTTCAGGTTCGGGTTCGGGTTCGGGGATTTTTTAAAATCCCCGATGTAGTTCGGGGCGGGTATGAGATTACTATACCCATCCTCGAACCCGCCCCGTCCCATTGACATCCCTACTTCAGCATCAGATCATAAAAGACAAAATTGTAAAAAATACAAAAATAGCATACTAAAACTACAATTTGACAACAAAAAATTTAAATTTATTATTATTACTAATAAAATTAAGGCAAAAACTTATCAAACGGATATCTTATTTGGGTCATCAATGAAAAATATTATTTTTAATACTAAGAGTATTACTTTTTATTGTGAATATCGATAGGATTGACCCGTTTCACAAATAAAGATTCGTGAGATCGTTTCACAATAGACTTACTCTGAAAATAAACCCGTTTGTCAGGTAATATAGTACTTCTGCAAGTGGGAACACAAAAGTATCGATTACACATGGGAATAGTTTATTAGTAAAAACTTTTTTTATGGTGAGATAGGTAGATTTATTTTTAATATCTACTATTATACTTGCCCACCCTGTCGGTATATGGGTTTGCAATTTGCGTCGAATTCCTACAAAATTTTGTCTCAAATTTAATCTCAAGTGTTCCATAAAATGCCAACCATTCATTCAAAGCCCGTGAACCCTTTTACATTTTTTTCCCAAATTCTTTGTATATATCCAGATAAATATACCAACACATTCATCTTCACTACCTAGGTTTTATCGGGTGTGTAAGTCAAATACAAATGGGAAATTGCAGTCTTAGAGCAGTTGCAGATGCTACTGATTCCAGCCAATTTGACCGAAAATCGGTTTGAGTCCTGGCTCCGAAAAGAGGCATTTGGAGAGTTAAAGTAATGATTAACCGAAATGACTTCGAGGATATTATGTCAAAACAAGTGAATTTCGAAGCGTTGATCGAGCAAATGAGGGTTGCAGCAATATCAACTCCTAGGAGGGAAAAGGGATCTTGGTCGTGGGGTGTAAGCTGGTAGATGTTTTCTTTTCGTCTCTTATTCTCTTGACATTCTCTTGACAACCGACGCTTCAACCAAGTCCCGACTATACACACTAGGAACTGAATCCAGTTTATCTTCTTTCGGCCGCAGCGTAGGGGTGGAATCAGCGCCACCCCACCAGTGATTTAATTGATGTTACATATTTTGTGATGCATTATATCTTTGTTGCTGTTTGCTTGATTATTGAGTTTTTGAACTTAACTGATCTAGTTTGTGAATTATAATCTTTTTTAATGTGTTTTCATCCCTGATTCCATGAATAGCAGCTAATCTCAATTGATGGAGCCATAGTAAACAAATGGATGCACCAAGGTAAACTTATCAAATGAGAAAATGAACATACGATACATGCTATATTACGTGATCAAACCCTACAAAATCAAAAGGCAGTAGTAGTATCACAGCACAAAATCGATGCAGATTTCATTGTTCAAAGGACAAAAGTAGATATACCGTCTTCTTTCCTAGCAGCCAACCTTTCAGTTCACATAGATTCCATTTTCTTGATTGCCTTCTCAACAGCGGGTACCTTCTTCTTGAAGGATGCCCATTGCTCAAGAGTCAAGCTTATTCCTGCAAGTCCATACATCCAAAGTTTCAACTTACACGAAAAATCAAATTTATATTCTAACTTCGACTAAATGATCATTAGAAAAATCTATCAATGAAAGAGACAGAAAAGAGCTCAATGGAGTTCTTATCAGTGACACATCAGAATGAATAAAAGAAAACCCTTTAGGGGACTCTTACTTGACATATAGTATTTAGTGAGATTATCCAAGCACAATCTCAGGCCCTAAATTACATGGTACAGGCATGTCGACCAACGGACCGGCATTTTATAATAGAAAAACTGGTCCAATTATCATTCATTCAGCCGCCCACGGTTCTTGTCATTCTAGTTATTTGATTTTTAGCTTCATAATGAGGCACTTTTCCATTCGCAATAATTAAAAAGAAATAAAAATAACGTATATGAATAGCATGTCACAAGATAGAATATATATAGGATACGATGTAAAGAAATTTGAATACATAATGCGTAAATATCACCAAATACCATAGAAATCACTAGATGGCACTGGAAGAATCGCAATTGAAATAATATTGCCAATACACAAGATGCAGACAGGGGAGAATATTATTTCAACAAATAAATTTCGTCTTTTTAACCCATATCAGACATCTTTATTATAGATTTAATCACATGTTATGAGGTAAAAAATAAGAAAAAATCAACATAGCATGGACAAGAAACGACTTTCACATGCAAGTAAATCATAAGCTTCAGTACTAAAACGTCCATGAGAAATAAGTACCTTTAGCTGATGGAAGCTCTTTGCCACCTTTGCTGTAATACTCCCTAATTGATACCAAAGTCCTCCCTCTAAATTCAGATATAGTTACCCTCCTGCTCTTCGACAATATATATAAAAAAGAAAATTACTTAAAAGAAAAGTTCAAGGACCAAAGAAACTAAAAACGAACAAAAAATAACAAAAATTTAGGAATATTACAAAAAGATAAATTTATTATCACTGTTACATAGTGCACACTTCAATGATTATATGAATGTAATAAAAACGTACGTACAGAGGAATTTCTTTGAAAGAAGAAAACAATTTTATTGTGAACATCAAGTTCAGAACAGACAAATGGTATTTGTATGAACGGGCTCTAAAAGTATAGGAAGAGATTATCCAAAACACCATTGCTACAGCCAAGAACAACCACGAACTAGCATGCTCAGCAAATTGGTTTTACCTCACAACCAAAAGTATTCCAAACTTTTAGGGATAATGTTTCTAAAAATTACAAGTTATGAACCCCATAACTCATAAACTAGCTCCTCTGGTCCCCTCTTGACTCAGTTCTTGGTTCAGCATCACAAATTAAAATCATAAATCGATCAAAACACAAAAAGATGCTAGAAAACCTACACAAATCACATAATCAGACGAAGCAAACATAGTTCCAAAACATACGATCGAGTGAGTGAACAGAGAACAGTTATGCAAAACCTCAATTAAAAAAATTCCTTCAATCATATTCATAAAAACTAATAAATATATATAATATACATAAAGACTCACGCGGCACATTATTAAGCCACCTTCATCATCATACTCTCGATCACCTCTTTTGTTACTGTTATCTTCCTCTTCCTCTTCTTCCTCCGCCTTCTGCTGCTCCTCCAGTTGCTCAGATTTGCCCTGCTGTTCCCGGAGGTATGACTCTACGACCTGCCTGACGAATTTCTTCCTGCTGGGTTCCGAAAGGTCAATTTCCAGCTTCTCTGATGCGGATTTCCGGATTTTGTACTCAGTCGTTTCGTTCATGTTTGAATTGTTCAGGATTTCCAAAACTGTTTCTTCGATTGACTTTTGTGTTTCCTCGTCCATTTTCTTCTTTTTCTTTTCGAGGGTTAGGGCTGTGTTGTGGAGCTCAGAGGGAAGCGGCACAGTTCGTTGGAAAAACTAAGCCATAATTTAAACGACGGTATATTTTATTTCGAAACATTTATTTTAAAAAAATAATAATAAATTAATTGTTCGTTGAATGAAAAAAAAAAGGAAAAGTTTTATATTTATAAATAAATGAAAAGATAGTAATTTTTTAATAAAATATATGATTGTATACATATCATCCACTTTTTAATAAAATCAAATAAATAATTAGGATGGTTTCAATATACTTACTGTTATTATTAATTAAGATGATTGTATATTCAATAAATACATTGTCTTTTTTAAAAAATATAGGTAAAAAAAGCTATATATCAATTCTTCCGATTAACCAATTGAATTATTCGATTTAAATGTCAACCAATACAATTTGGTGAAAAAGAAAAAAGAAGTCTACTCCATTTGCTTGGTTAATAAAAGAGTAAATGACAAAATGAAAAAAGAGAAATAATAGATGCACTATGTACCGTAAACTTCATATTTTCTGCAGTACCAAAGAGTACAAATCCAATTGATGTAAGATTTCAACATAACCAGACAAGATGAAGTTCAATCGGTATAGTTTTTGTTCAAGCTGGATTTTAGAACAGTCTCTTTTTTCTGCTGTTTCTTGCTGGAAAATGTGAAGAGGAAAGAACATGTCAATCAAGATTGAACATTTTTCATTGCGATGCACAAGTATACATCGAGACTTAAAGTGGACGACTACCTTGATTGAGCTATGTTGCTATTTTCCCTTGACCATGCCTTTGCTCCCACTTCCAGAGACAACTTCATCCATGCTTTGCCCGCTTCGTCTATACCTGCCACCAGACGCCACAAAAGCTGGACAAGGCCGATAAGCCTTTATCGGCCACCAACCAAATCCCGGGACAGTGGCAATCCCACCTTGAATTCTTCCTTCACCGTTACAACCATTTTCAATCTCTTTTTTTCCACAGGCACGGCAACCCCTGTAAAAACACATGTACAGAAGGAACAAATTGGATAATATGTATATGATACAATGCCAGTTCTCGTAATATCATAATATTTTGGGAGGAGTAACTTAACTTCCCTGCAAATTTTACCGGAGTTGCTAAAATTCAGTTTCAACCTATCAACTTGCATTCCATTTAGTCCACATATTTCTAACTTATGGTTAAGACACGCCATTTCAAAGATTCATGCATCAGTTGTCCCAAAGAGAGAAAAAGCAGGCCCTTTCTGGCATTTATAGTTCACAAGATCACTTCATAGATTAAAACAACTATGAACAGAACTTCACTTCAATAGTTAAAAAATAAAAAATAAAGTACATGGAAATACAATTCAATAGACTAATTTATAAGTTGAAGGGCCTTTCGAACTAAAGTGTCACCCAGGGGATTCAACAAACTGCTGGAGGGATGATCCTACATGAACTTCTAAAAAAGTTAAATACGAAATTTAAAATTTTCCAGGTATGAAGACAATAGCGTGACTCTCGAGTGGTTGCACAAAGATGGAGACTTGGGTCACACCAAGGTATTAATCACAGGTTGTGTTAAATCATGGAAACATCGACAAAAATCTTGAATATACATGAAATTTCAATTTCGCTTTGGAGTTGAATATGCAAGTCTACGGTGATATGACGATATTTTTGCAAACGTATTCAAGTCTATCATATCAGCTTACAAATCTTGTGAGAACAAAAAGAGTACAAAATCCCACCTCAAAAAGCATATAATTCTATGCAAACCTAAGTTCTATCTATAAGAATTGATTTAGCCAATCTCCGAGCTAAAGGAACTTGAACCCACCAAGAAAAACATCCGCAATACAATTCTTGTCCTATAAATCATCACATCAAAAGAAATTCACATTAATTGGGAAACGAAGAGAGAATATACGTGACAGAAGGAGGAGTCCCACTTTCTTCCTCGCATTCTCCTTCTTCAACAACAACAGGAGTTTCGGGCGATGAAACTGAACGTGTGGTGAAAGTATAATTGGGAGTCGATGTTGAAGATATTTGACGTTGGCTTATACTGATGGATAAATTTGAGTTACCAAATTGTTTTCTTGATGAGGGGAATTTGTGGGCCGGTGGCGTCGGCGAAAAGGGGCGGAAGAAAATGGTGGTTTCACAGCCGCAAGTAGCGGCGGTTGCGGCCATGTTATCTCTTCCTCCGCCACTCAAGTCTCAGCCAAGTGTGCGTGTGCGTGTGAGAGAAAATTGGGGTTTTTAAATTAACTAATATAAAAATAAATAAATAAATTGTCAAAATATCATATTATCCTATTTTTAAGGTAAATTAGTTTTAAATTTTCAAACTCAGACTTGTATTTATCTTAATTTCCTACGCTTAAAAAACTTAGTTCAAATTCTCTAAAAAGATAAAATTAACAAAAATATCCTTATATTTAGAATGATTGATTTTCCTAGGAAAAAAATGGTATCAGAGCTTATAAAGAACACCGAGCCTCTATCGTATGATCTGACACGCAGCGCGACTCTTCAGTAGGGGACGACGTAGGCTCTTAAAAAGAGTTTGAGGTTAGAAAACTGATAGGTACCGTTTTGTGTGTCACCCTCCGAATGATCACATGATCGCCCATCTTCTTTAGCGTGGAGCTCTGGGTTGGATACTGAACGAAAATGATATCAGAGCCTAGGTAAAATTATTTCAAACATATAAATTTATTTTTATGAAGTAATTAAATATTTGAGAAGGAAAATTTTCTCAATTAACATGAATCCGAACATAGGTTCGAGATTAAGTATTTACAGGATATATTCCAAATCGTTGGAATATTCGAAGCAGAAAGATCTAACCAATGTTAGATATCAAGAAAGAACTTCTCAGAGTCATGAGGTAAACTTATGATTCAAAATAACATGTTTCTAGAAATAGTACCGGATTCCTCTAAACTCTCTGGAGATCTTAGAGAAATTCAAAAGACGGTACAAAATTATGACAATATGCTATATTATGTAGCACAAAATGTGGAGAAAATCCTTGAAAACTAGGAAGAAATTCTTGGAATACTAAAGAATATTCGAACAAGACTTCAAAACCTAGAACAACAATCAAGTTCTAGTAAAAAAACTTCAGAAGTAAGGTTACCACCATCATTTGGTACTGAACCCTTATTACATCAAAAAGGGAAGGCCAAAGTGATAACAAAACCTTTAACTGAAGAATAAAAGATGATCAATCTAATCAAAATAGTCTCGGAAAAGAAATTAATCTGATGACAAATTTAAAAAAGATTGGTCTATAGGATCTCCAAGAGCTTACAAAATCTTTTGCAAATCTCAAGGTAGTAGATATAAAGATGAACACAACTGACGGTGAACAACCTACCATAACTTGGTCATCTTCGTAGGAACCACCAAGAAAAAGTGTGGGATCTCAGAATATAAATATGAGAGAATCCCAACTAGACTTTTATACCAGTGGAGAATCGCAGCCAACGGGAACAAGGTCAATGAAGAATCAAATTTCTATGCACCAAACACCCTATTGGAAATCTGTTTTAGAACATATACATCTTTATGGGGTTATGATTAACCTAGATGTATTAGATTTCAAAAACAGAGAAGATCTCATAGATGATTTGACATCTGCTATGAGAATCGCAGTAGGAACACTTGATCTCAACAGAGAATGATTTATTAAAATTCTGGAAATGAGTCTTATAGGATCAATTAAAATTGCTTGGGACATGATTTCGATAGAAACCAAAGAATCAGTCATAGCCGGAGAATCTCTTAGCGAGATAGCCGGAAGAATGACTACCCTTTTTAAAGAACAATTTATAGGGGTAGACTATTTTAACAGTCAAGATACAGAGAAGAAAAAAAATATACTCAAGCTCTATAGTCTTGAATTAAATGATATATGTTGAGTGGATAAATACAATATGTTATTCACTAAATATAGACGGAATTCAGGGGTAGAAGAAGATATAGCAATGCAACTTTTCTTCGCCAAAATGCCAAGTCCCTGGAGAGAAATGCTAATAAGGAAATATGTCCATGGCAATCCAAATACATTGGCACGAAGTGCATCTTTTCTAAAAGGAAAATTGGCACAATGGTGTTATCTAGCAGCATTACAAAAGAATTACAAACGACTAAGGAGTATTAACAAATGTATTCCTTTATCTTGTAAAGAAAATGATCTTCCAACAATTATTGGAAGTAAACCACAGAGGCATAAGATGAAAAGTTTTAGAACTCATCCTTATGCTAGAAGTGGAAGAAGTTCTTGGAGACTAAGAACAGTATGGTCTAGACAGAAAGCCAGATCTTATAAATCTGGACAAAGAAGTGGACCATAAAGAAGTAGGATATCATCCCAAGAATCGAGTATATCTCGAAGCACAGGAAGAACACCCACAAAGAAAACTTTCAGAAGAGCTCATACTCGAGCCAATGAAAGTTTTACAGATTGTAATTGTTGGACATGTGGAGCAAAATGTCATATCTCAACCAACAGTCCAGAAAATGAGAAACGAGGTATTAAACGCTTCGATCCAACTCCGGATATTGAAGAAGCAGTTTATTACCAAGATCTCATTCAGGTATACCGATTTGAGGATATTGCCTCAGACGAAAGTATATATGAAGAAGAAGAAGTCTTAAGTCAGGGAGAATCTGATGGAACTGAATCGAAATCTGACTAAAGACGAGATGTTTTGACAATAAACACATGAAAATTTGTCTGGTTTCTTTAGTCAGACAACAATATCTCATAACATGATGCAAAGGATCATGAGAAAAAATCCCAGTCTACGGGGATATTAGGGATTCTCTGCAAAACATGTAGAAAAGTTCTTATGAAGTCTTGGTCTAAGAAATAGAAAGTATCATCTAATCTATAAAGTTTCCAGGAGGGAAATGGCAATTCCAATGGAAGAAATAGAATGGAGATGCAACTAATTCCTTCCGAAAAGATTAAGGAGAAATTACAAAAACTCGAGATAGAAGTTGCACGAACCATGTCCTGGATTCATATTGGAGAAATTCAGATTATGATAAAAGCTACTTTCAAAGAAGGAATAGAGTCACGCATTGATATTGCTATATGTGATAAACAAATGGGAAACCGTCAAGATTCAGTACCAGGAACAATCTCAGGAAATCCATGTGCAGGAAAAATTGTAGGAGTAATTTATCCAAGAATAGCTTACAACCTGACAGATAGAGATTTCATCCGAGCTTTGAAATTACATCAAAATTTCAAAGAAAAAAGGCTGATGAAAGAAGGTAACCATATTTCATTACCTATCAAATTTCATATGCTCTATCTAATACACATAATTCAGAATTGTTTATTAGAAACGAGTTCATTGAAATACCTGAAATATTTGGAAAAGTTGCTCATGAAATTTATCCAGAAAGAGTTGAGTTTTCCTTAATATAGGAAACATATATTCAAATACAAGACAAATCGATTCTACAGAGGAATCAGAGTCTTAGATTGGAATCGAGAAGATTATCTTTTCAGGGAGATAGAATTACAAGTTACAGGTGGGGAAAAGCACATGTCCAAGAAACCCAACAAGAGCCAAAAAGCTTTTCCACAATAGGAAAGCTTAGATGCCTAGAAGGGTGGAAGAAAGTAGAAATAGTATTTGATATTACGAAACAAAGGAATCAATTTCCTTGTAATACCATATACTATTTAGAATAACCTATGATAGGAACTTACCAAGGAATGATCAATATCGGAGAATTGGAAGTTCATATCAAAGGAATTATAGGAAAAGAACCAGATCGATTGGTTCTTGAGCTAGAGTTTCTCGAGGAACATAAACCTTGAAACGTCTAGAATATGGAATGGAGTTTATGACGGAAGATAGATTGTGGAGAATCCAATGACCACAAGTCCATTCTCGATATACATTTCAGTAGGGATGTTATATGAACAGTATAAAGCAGAATACTTTGCTACTTATATTGATTCAGGTGTAGGAATCTGTACAGCAAAAAGAGGAGTTTTTTCAAATAATTTGGAAGAAGAATTACCAAATATTGCTTGAAGAAATTTCTCTAGGAGAATCTTAATATTATGTAAAGGGATTAAGATGACTGAAATCGTGATCGGAGGTGCTGGACAAATGCCTTGATATAAGGTAAAAACACCACCGATTTATTTTCATGATACAAGAGCTGACATTTTGCTAGTAAAAAATTTCCTACAAATGTTTAAATCACATACTCAAGAAAATGATACTAGAAGATTAGTGTTTACAGCACCTTGTAATCATAAAATCATAGTTCAGCGGCTACGATAGGCATTTTACAGAAAATTGTCAATCCAATTTCTTAGCAACCGTGGTAATGAAGGAAAACTTCTAAACCAATAAAATGAAGAATAGAGATCAATGAGTATGTAATAGTTTTGCAAGATCATATAGTAGAAAAAGTGCAAAAATTTTCCAAACGAGCTAAAAGAAAAGAAACAACTTTAAAATTTTCTAGGAGTTGTTAACTTTGCTGGGATGTTTATAAAAAACCTAGCAAAACGCATAGAGCTGTTTAGTCCACTATTGAAAAAAGATGCGAAATTTACATGGACAAAAGAACACACCCAGGGATTCAGTCAATTAAAGGAGATTTGTAAATATCTTCCGAAAATGGCTATTCCTCAAGACGAAGATGATCTGGTATTATATATGGATGCCGGTTATCATTGGTGGGCGGCCAGTTTTAACAAAGCTCAACCAGAAGGAGAACATCATGTAGATATTGAAGCGGACTCTTCTCAGATACAGAAGCCATAAGATGATATATCAACGAAAAAGAGTTTTATGCAGTAAAAAGAGCTTCTGAAAAATAGCCATTATTTTTACTTGCTAAAGAAATTTACTTTAAAAGTTGATAATACACAGATAAAAGCTTTATTGAAGAATATGATAGAATCTAAGCCTGAGAAGGCCAGATTATTAAGATGGCAAGCGTTATGTCAAAATTATATTTTTGATATTGTGATCATTAATTCTCACGAAAATATTCTTGCAGATTTTTTAACAAGAGATGGACAACGGTGATATCGATGCCATCATAAAAATGCAGAGACATTTGAGGGAACACCTTGAAATGCTTCAAAACGAGTTCAACAAGCTGGCCTTAAACGCAGAAGTTCCGGGAAGGCTACAACAAGCCGATAAAAGAATTGTCTCTGATCGAATCAGAGGATGTTTACAGGCTTATAATTAGCTATGGTCTGTAATACAAAGGCCTCTCCTCCAAGGCATTGAGAAGCCACTGGTTTCCCAAATGGAGAGTTTTCGAGTATATGACTCTATACCTGGAGCATGAGATTCAAATACCCTTAGCACAAGTGTTAAGTCGGGATCATCTCCAGATGAGTCGGCTGAAAAAAAAATTGAGACTCCAGATCCTTATCTCGAGTCTTCAAGTCAACCCTTCACCTCGGGGATTGAAGAGGAAAAGATCAACATTAGACCTATTACTGGTAAGGGTAAATCTAAGATTGGTACTATTGAAGCTACAATTTCTCCATTTCAGGTTTACCAAAAAAGTTGGAAGAAATTAAAAACAAGAATAAATATTAACCCAGCTACAATCAGGGTTGATATTTCAGGGAAATATCCTATGATATGGATGAAACCAAATTCATATCCAAAGGAAGTTAAAGCATGATATGAATTCGGGACTCTTGCCTCAGTTTATATTACATCATCAAGCTTCCCGAAAATTTCAGGACTAACTAAATGGATTTAGGAAGCCGTGCATGAAACATGGGCAAATAATGACTATTTGTCCAGAGGAGACATTCTGAAGCTTTACGTTTTCAGTACAGCACTAGAACCAGCAGGAAAAAGGCTCTCACGAAGCCTTTCATTTCATCAAGTTAAGGAGGCCAGATGTTAATGTTCAAAAATTTATTAAAGATCCTCCGACAGAAGAAACACCCTTTGTTGTTTCAATAACTGAAGATAATATTTCAACAAAAAGAGCATGAGGTTTATGGGTCTGTCTAACTGAGATGGACAAGGTCAAGTTTCTATTTAAATTTTATCGCCATTCAGTAAACGGATCATTCATGTTAAATATCATGACAGGAAAAATGACAAGTTTTGCAGAATATTTATTCGAAAAGAAATCTTTTGTAGGAACAACAAGCTGCCGGGGAGTAAAGAGACTCGTCGAAAATTCTGCAATATGGCTCATGTCGGAAGATGGTCAGAATAGATCTGCCCAGAATGCCCAAACCAGAAAGAGCCAGAATTTGGAAAGGGTTTCAGACCTCGGTCAGACAGGAAGCATCTTACAGAGACAAGATCAAGTGGTGAAGGACCACAACCACGTTTTTTCTCGGGAACACCAAAAGTTTAAGATTCCTCAATAAAAATAAGTGGACATGTGAATACCATTACTTTTCCTTAGGGATTACAAAAGTTAAAAGATTCGTCGACAGGAAGATAGTGGCATGTGATAAACCCACTAAATGACCAAGAAAACTTGGGCCCAAACAACTATAAATAAAGTATAAATTGGAACAATAAAATCACACAAGATTTAAACCGAAATTTAGAACCAAAGAAAATGTATGCCACATATCTTAAGGTTTCTAAAAGACGGATTAAAGCATTAAGAAAGCAGCTGATAAATTTTAAAGATCTCTACAAACTGTTAAAAGTGGAAGAGAACGATATTTCAGCTGATATAATACAAACGCATATCTACTTTTTATGTCAGGAGATAAAATCAGAAGAGCAAGCCATTTCTAGATTAATGATCTAGAAAAGAAAAAATAAAGAAAAGGTGGAGGGACCATTCAACCACCTACTCAACCCACTCAAGATATAGTGTCAAACACAGCTGGATGACAATAAAGAAAAGATATGGCAAAAGTTGAAGTCCGAAAGTCAAATCCGCAAGGGACTTCTATAAATAACGAGGTAGAAGGAAGATGGAAACATCACTCAACCTCTTAGTTTTTTTTTCAAAATAATTTGTAATATTTTCTCTTTCAAGTTTATGTGTGCTGTAAGTTCGACTACTATAAGTAGCTAAACAAGTTTCTACAGGATGTTACTATTAATAATATTTTGTATGTTTAAATAAAAGAACCAAGGCTTTTTGCCCTTTCATGTATTAGTTTCAAAATTAACTACTTTACTATACACTCTGAGGTAGGAAACGAAACAGGTTTGTGCTAAGTGCTGCTGAAGAAATCTGCGTTAGGAACCATCTGTTGTGACTGCGTGGTTAGGTTGTGAGGAGAAGTCTGTAAAACCCGGAGGATATAACCCAACGGCACGTTGGTCAAAGAGGTAAACTGTTCAATTTATTATATGGAAGCATGATGAACCATTTATATATATAAAAAAAATCGCTCATTTTAGCATGTACATAGGCTGAAAACCTTGCGTAGCTATATGTGTTGGGGCTATATGCTTTCAAGAACATGCTCGATATGTATAACATTGCCACGTACCAAAATTATAAGAATTAAGGATGTTTTTGAAAATTTTAGAAATTTGGGGAGTTAAAACAAAGATTTAGAGGAGTAGGGATTAAGGAGAAAGTTGAGTTTGGAAAAAAGGAGTGATTACAAATTTTCCTATAGTTTCCTGATCCATGTTGAAGATACTCGAAGGACAACACACTCATGTGAAGTGTTGCTTGAAAAGTTCTCGGCGGTTTTTGTTTTATGCGACACAAGATTTGCATCTGTAGTTTTATTGGTTGATTTTAGATGCAATTTATTTCCTTGAGTTGTCAAGGAATATAGTTTTTATGCTTGTCACTAGTATTGATTTTTTGTACACGATTTACAAGTTTTCTAGTGTTAGTTTTACCGTGAGGCATTGTACAAATATTTATAAATACTTGTCCATAATTTAATCAGTCTTATTCTGATTATTAAAGTTTATGTGTGTTAAAAATAATGAATTCAACTGCATGTTGTAAACAGTGTTGATAACACTATAATCTGACATACACATTTTACTATTTCTGCACTTTTATGTTAAACAATCCCTTACACTATTGTTAAGTCGATTTTTTAGTTTAATTTGAATAGCTTTTGGAAATGTTTTTTAAATTTATAAATAATTTTTTGATATTCGATTCTAAGTTATTCACAAATCTTGATGCTTTGTGTAATTCTATTTGTTTAATTTTTTTTTACGCATCTATATTCATTTGTGTTCTTGTTTCAACTTTCTAATTATCTAACTATTAGGAAATTTTATATTTATGTACAATAGTTTATTTTGTTTCAATTTATTTATGTTTCTTATTTTGCATATACATACATTGAGTCTGTAATTTGGGAAAATTGAAGCCAATGATAGGAGAGCGAAAAGAGTTTTATCATCTAAATTATTCTAAAAAAACTATCTCATCAAAATATTCATCATATATCCTTTCATTACCACCATATATTTCAGTTTCAGAGTTGTCAACCTTCTCATCATCTCTGTAAATTTCAACATCTATCATTGTCATTTTTTTCATAACTGGTTCCGAAGCCACTTGCTTTGATAATTTCAACATGAAGCAAAAATCTGACATTTGAAACGCCAAAAGACATATACGTTGTCAATGCTCGTGAGCTTTTTATATATATTGGTCTTGAATTACATACCTCAACATATCATGCCTATCCAAATGAAGTGTCTCAAAAATTCCATCTTCAATACTTACATCACTCTCATCAATAGATATAGCATGCCCCCGAATTACTTCCATCACACCGTGAATATTTATGTTCACCGTCAGCCTTCCATTCACTATCAAAATTAATTAAGATTTGATTCATATCTCCGTCCACACAATCTGTAAAAAAAAATATGTATGAATAATGGATGTAAAGGAGTTGGAAATATACAAATTGACATATTTAAATTCATGTATTAAATTATGGAAATACATGTAATATGTGACCAAAAACAGTTTACTTTTATGACATGGACAACCTACTAAACGAAACAAAATACCGATCGCTCATCTTTCCCTAAATCTTCACTGAAAATACATGTGAAAAATAACTGATTGCATTATATGATTAACCTACAGAAAAGTAACCGACTGACTGAATAATATTAGCCGACTGCAATATATGATTTAATCTACTGAAACTTAATCGACTGCAATATATAACTTATCCGATTGAAATAAATGTTTTAACAACTGAATGACAAATGAAATTACTTGAGTAGAGGATAATCCACATACATGAAAACATAAATGACCAAATAAAATATCTTATATTGATCTTCCAATGATCCCGTGAAAAAACATATTATATGAGAATGAAAATGTCATTAATATTTTATTCATTTTATTTCCTTGGAGAAAATAAAATGAAGAGATTGAGAATGCTAAAAATGAAATGAAGATTGAGAATGAGAAAAATGAGAGTTGGGCAATGGCGTTGATGCAAAGGAAGAAGAGATCAAAGTTGTGAGCATGAAAGAAAGGGGGAGAGGAAGTTGGGTTTTCTCAATTAGCTCAAAACCCTATTACTTAATATTTTAGATTAACTATTAATTATCATAAGGTCTATTGACCAAAAAAAAATTATTCTAAAACCTTTGACCTTAATATTTTTTTGTTTGGAGCTCAAATTTGCAAATCACCCTTTTTTATCTATTTAAATGTTATATATTTTTTATGTTTTCATTATATCGTATTATATGAAGTTATTGGCAAAAAACAAAACTTATAGTTTAATTATATAAAAAACAACTTTTTGAAATAGCCAAATTTATTCGTCAATGATTGTTACAAGTATCCAACTTACATATATTTATGAACATGAAAATGCTTATATATTAAAGATAAAATTTGAATATAAATTTTGGTGATCACAAATTAAATTAATATTGACTTAAGTTAAATTACTAAATACAAGAATCAATGAACTGAAGTGACAGTCAATGTTGTTCAACCGCATTGACACAAGATGAGACAGGAAAATTTTTATAGACAAATCAATTCGTTCAACTCAACCGATCTGATAAGCATTTTGCAAGAGCTCGAGTGAAATCAAGTCATCGTCATTTATTCTGTGAGCAGAATATATCAGTTTTTAGACTGGTTTGACAATATTCTCTGAAGACCAACAAACTATCTCCAAGTATATTTCAAGAGTTGTTAGCAAACACAAAAATAAATATCCGTTGGTTACCTCTTTAAGCTACTGTCCAAGGAATTTGAATGAACTGCTAATATATTTGGAAACATGACAAGGACACGTGACATTCTTTGCTTAATTTTCGGTTAACCAGTACATCTGTGAGTACAATATATATTTATTAACGTGGAGCATCAACACATATAAAAGGAGGACACATCAGTGATAAAGAAGAGACTGTTACATTGATTTTCATCAAGTATTCTCAAATCGCACAATATCTCTTACATTTTTAAGTTGTTCTTGCACAAGCACAAAGTTATATCAGATGGATTAATGATATTTTTGTGCAATTTGTATTCTCACTTATATTTTGTTTACACGAGTTGTATTGTATTGTGATAATCACTGTAACCGTCAGAAACTTGTTTCTGAACAGATCGAGTTAAAAAAAGAGTGTGCTTGAAATTTCGATTAGGCAATATAAGTCCTTAGTCGGAGTGAGTTTGTACAAAAGATTATACAGATCAAATATTCAAGTGAATCTTTCTGGAAACAGAAGAAGTGGAGAATTAGAAGCTTAGTCTCCGAACTTCCATAAACAAATTTTTATCATTTACTTTTAGTCTTTTTATTTATCTTATATGTTATCATCTGTGTTGTTGACTTTATAACTTGAACCGATCTGTTGCACTAGCATATATCGTATTCACTCAGTATCTTCAGTTTTTTCGCACTTAAATATTTTAGTAGCTTAATTTATCCAGTCTTATTGGAATATTAATTTGAGTTGTTAACACAGCATGAGTTTCCCATTATTTTTTATAATTTTATAATAGTTCATTAACCTCTTCTAAACTATTATATTCGATCCTAATAGTATATTTAAATTCATCTATTTTGTATTAAATAAATTTTAAAAAACTTAGAGATCATATTGAAATTTAAAACTACATATAATTACTACATTATTAAAATATTGTAATCAAATTTCTAAAAACACGAAACACGTCGTAGCTTGGAGGTCAAGCTTCAAGATTTTCAAGTTTAAAAGATATTACTACAAGCTTAAGCAAAAAATGAAGTTTTCAATTTTTACTATAATTTTTGTTGTGTTAATAAAATAATAGATAAAATGATTAAATTACCATTAATTTAAGATTAAATGGACATAAAAGTATTAAAATTAGAATAATTAATAGTTTCTACAAATCTACAAAATAATATAATAAAAATAAGTTCATTATCAATTAGTATATCGTATTTACATTTATGACCTTTTCCATTTAATATTCATAAAATATATATCAGTGTAAAGAACTAATGTTTAATAATATAATTATATATATATTAATAAAGTTCACAATTCTAAAATTAAATCTCACAAGAATGAAAAGTTTTGTATTACCATTATGAAGTCACAAACTCTCAAGAAATTAATACAAGTACACGGCCATGAGGTTCCTCAATTTCAGACAGTACATTGTTGAAGTGCTGTGCTGTGCTTTGCGAGATGCTAATGGTCGAGTTGGACATCCAATAGGGAAACCTCACGGGGACATACGTAGGCCTGTCAGAACGAATTAGCGGGTAGGACAAGGTCAGCCGAAAAATTGTCGACCCAACACACTCAGACGAACCTAGCCAATTTTGAGTAAAATTTGGTGGGGCATTAGGCGAGCAAGAGCAGGCATTCATTTTGGCAGAACCAAAAATAGCAATCCAACTCATCTCTAGACATATGCCACATACTATTGGATCATTTACGCCTAATTGATTCGAATCCATGCTTACAAAATATGGATTTAGCAATATTAGTGACGATGTATTTCAAAGAATGAATGAAAATCTTACAATTTGTAAATAAAACTATGATTTTTAAAACTTTGCGAAACTGCCATGTTTGCAGCCACCGAGACCAGAGTAACTACACCAAATACTTTAGAGCCAGAGAACATTCATGGAAAGTTGGCTACAGTTTTGATTTGCATTCATATTTCACAATTTTAGTTATTTACTTGAATGTACATAGGATCACAATAGACCTTGCAAATTGCAAGCGAAGGTAGAACATGTAGGATAGGCCAACTTCGACAACAAAACAATAGATTCTTGCCTGCTTTATTTTGCCTTCTGGGAGGCTTCCACATACTGCTCCGCAAGTTTCTTCACCTTTTCGCCTTCTTTGATGAGGAAATTTGCATTCTTCTCTTTCGAGTGGTATTTCACAACTTTCTCTGTAGTTTTCTGCACTGCCCACCGGTATTGTTCTACTGTGATCACACCACTCTTGCACAACGGTCTAACGTGCTCTTTGATATATGCTTCAACCTGCACAGAAGACATGATCAATTCCGTGTGTTGCAACCAAAAAGCTCGCTTTTAACGTGTACGAAAATAGTATTTTACCTTGTGCATGACGGAATTGCTGCTTTTTGATTCCTTCTTGGTGTCAACGTAAGATTTCTTCTCCTTCGTTGACACATTCTCCCTTTTCTGCGAACAGGAAGATGACTCTTCTAACAAAGGAGAGGAGTTTGAATTAGCAACCACATTTGAATTTCCCACATGATTCTCAATTGCTTTTCCAGAATCCTTTTCTGCGTCTGAGCTGTCTCCAAGTAATGTCTTCTTGACTATCTGCTCAACAGGCGTTGTTGATGGAGAGTAGGAATATTTTACTATAAGTGGTTCTTTGTCAGGTCCATAGAGTTCTTCACAGTCTGCAAGGGAAGGCTCTTTGTTCCCATCAACCAAAAAATTTGTAACAGGGTAATCGTCTAATCCACCATTAGCAACAGAGCTTCCACCACTAGGTTTATTCTGAGATTCGAGCAGATAGGACGAGCCCTTTAAAGCTCCAAAATCTGCTATCCCCTCATGACCCTGGATACCTAGCGTCCCACTTGTTTTCCCAAGGTTAAGGGAGGAGAAGACCATTTTAATTTTTGGTTCAGGCTGTAGCTCGGAAATCTTTGGGCCGCCAGCACCAATGAAGTCATCATCCTCCAAATTATACTCAAAATCTCCGTAGATATCAAGTTCTGGATGAGAATCAACTTCAAATACATCATCAGGTCCTTCATCTTCACTTTTTTCCGAGACAGCTCCCTTTTTTATGTCATCAACAGAGCCAGTGGGACTATTTGGTGGGGAGTCAGACATGAGACCTGCACTTCTAAGTGCGTCCTCAACTACTAAATCCGAAAGGATACAGTTAGTTTCATCAGCTGCTTCGTCAGAGAGGGCCTCTGAAGTAGAGCAAAGATTAGAGTCTTTAATTTTATCAGAATTCATACTGTCTGATCTCCGCAATACCTCCTGCGAACACAGATTCACGTACACTAACTTGCTATTTGATTTGTCAGCTACTTCCTTTTCGATATTTACAGCATCCGCAACAGCCAACTCTGTTTCAGCTGTTCTGACAGCAGATGATGGATTTACTTTCTTCAAAAAGTGCTCGGCTAAGCGATAAAGTTGAGCCTGTGCAATAAATTTTTAAATAGTTTCATCCTTTTATCCTTTGGATAAATTTCTCTAATGTGACAGTCAAGAGCTTCAGTTTCAAGATAAAGAATGAGCCTGGAACTAACACTATAACAGAAATGATAATTAACACTGGGAAAAAAATTCTCTCTGACTATTGAAAAGGTAGCTTATTTCATCATGCACATTAGCCCACTATCATTGTATCTCTTCTTTTTTGTGCTAACCTCTGTATAAGTAGTAAGGTAACTGATAAACAAAATGATTTACAAGGAAGAGATGGAAAAAGAGGCACATATATAGTACCTGCCTAACTGGTACTGAGATTTTATTGTGACGACAAGGTGCCAAAACTGGTTGCATTTCTTTCGGTAGTTGAGCCTGCTCAAATGGCCAAAACAAAGAAACATGACTAAATCATTGAATTACACTGAAAAAATGACGAGACGTAAAGAGATAATTGTACCAATAATGAATAGTTCCCTTTAAGAATGGCACTGTCCCCGTCTTTCTCTCGTGCGGCATTCTTGTTTGAGGATGCCGTTTTCCTTGCAAGAACTTCCAAGGCCCATTTCCTTTTATCACCTTTTGTGACATCCAATTTATTCACTGTATCCTTCTTAGAAGATGCCTTCATTCCACATGATGCAAGAGTAGAAGATCCTTTGGGTAATCTTTTCTGATGCACTTCACAGGAAGCTGTTTCAGCCTTCAAACCCTTGACACTCTTATCAGTCCCTTTAACATCTAAAGGATGAGAAATCACCGGCAATGACGAGTTCTTCAATAAAATTTTATCAGAGTGGTCTACAGTCGATGATTTTGATGCTTTTTCTGCTCTACCAACTTCTCTCTTCTGTTCGAGGGTTGCAACATCTTTAAGGGCAGAAACAGGCTGGATGTCATTCTTCCTTGGAAACACAGACGTGTCAGCTAAATACAACCTTGAAAGTATGGAAACTTTTGCCCCCTCTTCCTTCCCAATTGTTTTATCAGAGTAACCAGAATCATCTCTTAGCTGGTCAAGAACCGAATTCAAAGTCTGAATTTTTTCAGGCCCGGTTGTTTTTATGCAGCGATGTTTCCAGAACTCAATTTCACATTCCCGAGTCCATGCTCTTCTCCGTTTTCCTCCACTCCCATAAATTTTTTTTGTCAGGCTTTCACGCACTTTTCCCTTCTGCAATAATGACCTTTTTGCCTTCATATCCAGAGCTGGCTTAATGTTTTCAGTCCCTGATCCTGCCAAAGCAGCTCGGAAAGCTTCCAGAAGTTTTGGATCAAAAAGAGTTTTACCAGGGTCTTTAGAGGATTTATCACGAACAGCTTCTCTAATTTTTCTTCTAAGCTCTTGAACTAACGGTGACGTATCTTTACCATCACCAGTTCTCCTCATAATCTTTTTGAGCCTCAACCTAACAGCACTTTCTCTTTCTTTAGAGGTTTCATTGGAACAAAGTCTATGTTCATGCTGATTATGAGATCTATGATCTGTTCCCTGAACTATAGCTGATATATCAACTTGAGCAGGTTCGGCTGCTTGATCCTTCATACAAATCAGTTGATTGTTCCTATCAGGCCTGATTTTCTTAGGAGTAAATTTTCCATCAGCACTAGCTTCTCTTGCATTACCATCATTTCTAAGAGAACCACAATAAAGTTAATGAGACAAGATTGGTGGAAGAAAAAACAGATAAAAGGCAAAGCTAAACTCATAAAGGATTTATTGTTTCAGGAATATTTAGGTGTCCATGGGACAAAAAAGATTTGATCTAGGGAAACAAGACTAACGGATATTTGTTGTAGAGGAATAATAAACAACTACTTCATGAGCAAACATGTTACAATTATGTATGAGTGTGTGCGTGTACATCGGACACATATATTATAAAAATGGTCTAACCTAGCACAAGAAAAATAACGATTTGCAATCCAGCTTCTAACATTAGTGTCTCTCAATATGATGCTACCATGAAATATAATATTGTCCAACGTAATGTTAAGATGCCAATATGGAGGTAAGCATGCTTATTATGAGATGAACTTTCATCATATATTTGGCAAAATACAAGTAATTTCAAAACATTGACTTCTTTTAGCATCGAAAGGGAAAAATATATTAGAAACAAGATATGCATTCTGCTAAATGCTCATGTAGCTCGTACATGTTGGAGTTCTACCACATGGAGTGTTCGTTCCATCTAAACAAGCTAGCAAAACAAGGGCAATTCCTGTGGCCTACCATGAATTAAAAGGAAAAGCAAATACAGTTTGAAAATAGAAGATTGTTCGTCAATTATTTGCAAACCTTTGCATAGAAAAATTCAAAGGTTTGTGTTTGGATTGAATCATTTAAACTCAGCGATTTCAGATCTTTCTCTAAAGCCGTTATACTAGTTTGGACATTTTTCGTAATGAGAATTTCAAGTTCACCCCCTCTAAATTTAAACTTTTTCTGAAACCAACCAAAATGAATTTCAAATGCACCAAATACTATCACTTAAAAATTAAAGTTTCAAATCCTTTCTTTAAATCAAATATCTCCATTCAAATCGAATCCTTTTATCCAAACACAACCTAATCGAAATTTTAAAATCAAATAAAAAACAAAAGCACCTCTACACCTGCCACAGGTATTTCAGCCATTCAGAGAATCTTTCGGAAAACAACTATTGCAAGCTTCAAGACTGAAACATGTTAAGCATTCTGCATTTACATAGTCCAACAGCAAATCTTGGAGTATCAATTTTGATGCAAAGCTGAATGGATGACAACCTTCTATCTCCAAGCTTCCTTTTAGCACCAGTAACTTTGATGCTGGTTTCTTTTTCGTCAGGTGTTGTACTGTTAACTGATAGTACCTCCATTTTATTGGATGCCTTTTTGTCAGCTGAAACCATTCCAGAGAGAAGACGAGGAACAATGAGATGAACTTGATTTATTACAAATAACATCAGAATACAATTACAGGCAGTCAAAACCTAATACTAAGAGAGTGATTTATACACTCACTCTAGTTTATACCTGGTAAAAGATATTCTTCTAAATTTTTATTTGGTTCCGCATCTTCTGGAACATGATCTTCAGCTTTGTCATCGACCTTCAAGTCTGGCAATAGCATATATAAAAGAGAATATAATACTAACATCCATATACAAGATAAAATACTCGATATCTCAAGAATCTCATTTACCAGTCATAACCGTGAGTCCCGATGAACCAATATTATGATTGAAGCCTAAGTCGCGTATTCTGTTGTTTGAATGTTCCGGTGCTATATTGTCTGCATCACCAGTACTCATTTTTAACTTAGGAGAGGATAATGAATTAGATTGACTGTAACTACCATCTTCCAACACAGTAAGTTCCATTTCTGGTTGACCCAAGTGTAATGCAGCACCATTCCGATCGAATAAAGTTTCCTCTGAGTTCAGAACGTTAGAATTAGACGTGGACAATGTGTTTTTCACGTCCTCACCACATTCCCAATACCGATTCTCTTGATTCTTCAGTCCTTTGGTTCCCTTCAAGTAATGAAATGACTATAGCTGTCTCTCCATCATCAGCTACGGATATTGATACCCTTTCAGAGAGAGAAGATTTTGCTAGACAATAACCGCTAGAAAGTCCTGAACCAAGCTGGTTACTTTGCTTTGATGTTAAGACCTCGTGTGGCTTTTGAGAGACATTATCAACAAAACATCTACATAACAGAAATAAAATATTAAAAATCGAAGAACAAGCAACTTAGGGAAAGACTTTATGGAAGATAACTGTTTTAATTCATATCAGTCATTTAGAAGTGTAATTTGAAATCGTTTTTTCTTCTTTATAAGGTTCAGAAAATCTTAAATTACCAAAGCTACAAAACTTCAAGGCTAGGTACCAAGTCCCCACACATCTGTAACTTAAAGTTACGTATTATGATAATGCATACATAAAATAGTACTAGATAATACACAAGGAACAACAGACCGTGAGATACTTTTGTTGTATGGAATAACCAGTAGACGAATGCTTAATGAGCAACTAATTTACCTGGGGCACAGCCATGAGCTGTCACTAGTGCCTTCAGGATCAAATCCCACACAAAAAGCATGATACCTGATTGTTTGAAATACACAAACAATTAGAAGAATACTTTGGAATTACTTAACAACCTAGTATTCAGAGGGTAAGATTGTACGATGGTGAAGTGAAGTCCTTACAATGCCATACTACCAATTCAAAATTTGCTCACAATGTAAATTAAGTGTGTGTAATTCTGAACTTCTGCTACAGTCAACATAAAATTCCCTACTACATCTTTCTTGAGTTCGAATTCCATATTTCGTTTGAAGCCTGGAGTAACAATCAAAGCTGTTTGTATTTAGTTAAATAACTAAAACACAAATGAAACAGTATGTCCTTTTGTGTGTATGGCAGAAGCAGCAGGAGAAAGTCGAACAATTTCTGAAAGACTTGAAACTTTTATAACTATCAAATGCCCTACCTTTAAAAATCTGACAAAGATGCCAGTAATATATTTGATCTTTACGTAAAGAGCAATGATAAAGAGGAGCGGGAAAAAAGGAGACAGGGCCCTCAGAAGTTAGCTCCTCTTAAAATTATATTAAAATTCTGAAATGAATTTCACACCCCGAAGTATGCTCTTTATTTTGAACAAATAAATAAATCATTAAGCATCATATTCTAGTTTACGCCAACAATGTTACTGGATGTTAAGTCAAACATAAAAACCGACAATATGGAGAAAATTTAACAAGTACATCAACTATAGAAGAAACAATAAACAAAGAATTGGACAATAAAACTAATTATATGATAGGAAAGTTTAGTTCACACCATTTATCACATGAATCACAAGCAATGGATGTATCAACATCCAAATCTTCTTCAACTGCAACTGATCCACTTCGAATTTTGCAGCCATCTTCATCCAAACAGACAACTGCCTATAAGAGGCACAGAAACCATTATTTTGCAATTACTAATACAGTAATACTTGCTTGAACATTAAATGTTGAATGTACAGAAAACTGTGTAATGGTATGACCAAGAAAGACATGGATGTCATGCCCAACCCACGTGGAAATTAATGAGGACCTTTGCTCAGCGACCACTTAATACATTATGTTGTTAACACAATTATAATCTAAACTTTTTATGATTTAAAACGAACAAACATCAGTGTCACATCATTAATGCCTCATGTGCAGCTAATAACAGATTTTTACTTATTATCTTTTAGGATATTAGACCCCGTGGTTGATAAGGACATGTAGTGCATAACAAAATTGACAAAAAGCAAAAAACATGGCTCACACATGTAAACTACAGCTATAACTGTTCGATAATTTAAAACATGGAACATCTGTGATTCTCAGAAGCAATAAACAAACATGAAGTAATAAATGTGGACATATTGCAAAATTTTCCAGCATCAATGCACATGACATTAACTTACATTCTCATCAATATAGTACGAGGGAAAAGAAAGGGTGTTATTTTTCCCTTCAATTAACCAGTCATCATCTCTGCAACAAAAATAGAATGTTAGAAACTTCCAGTAAAACTTTTCAGGTATGATTTTTTAAAATTCAAACTATACTAGGATTTGTCAACTTATCAAAACAAACATTCATCAAACTACACTTGTTCAGTCCAAAACCAATACTTTGAACTGGTTTCTTTTTGAAGGAGATTGATCTAGCTACCGAGAACATGGCTGTTTTGGTCAATGTCAAGCCAAATTAAACTTGTACTAATGTCTTTATCCAGAGCAACATTTTGTTGGAACTCGGAATACCTGATGATCCCACTCGAATGATAATGCATTGCATTCAGTCAACATAATTTAAATTCTACTCTAGTTTAAACATGCACCAATGATTAAACTAGCTTGTGCTTTGGTCGATATAAATGAATTCTACACTAGTTTAAATATGCACCAAAGTTAACCTGCTTGATAAAGGAACTGTGAATAGAATTTACAGATGGAGTGGAATCAGAAAAAAAAAAGAAAGAATAGAACTTACGTTCTTTGAAGTATCAGAATCAAAGAAAAGCAAATTATAGAAAAATGGATGGTGTATCAAGGATTAATAAACATCAATGTTCTACTTTTTTCCCCTCAAACAGTTGAGTTATTTTAGGGTAAGGACTTAAAAGGGAGGCGGCAACAGGCGCTTGTCATTCCTCCAAGTTCGTTCAGATAAAAAATTGAATTGATTCTAAATAGAACAAGAGCATGTTCTCCTTTCTACTTGCTCAAAACAGAAAGAATTTTCAATTTATTCCAACAGATATGTTCATCATTGACAAAATTACATGCAAAGTTCATTATCTAAGAGAACAAAAGCAAAAGAGAACTAATAAAATTAAATTAAACCTGTGTATTGTGTCCTCGTCAGTTTTATAGCCACCAACTGTATCATATACCTGCAAAATTATTTGTAAGAATGAGCAACAAATTTCTCAGAAAATTTCAAAATATAAAAACCTTTCAATGGATCAAATATTTGTTTTGAGATTATTCTAAGAACCATCATCAAGGTAAGCCCCAAAAAATGAAATCACAACTTCAGAAACTCCTCACTCACAGGCACACAAGTTATCAGCTGAAACTCATTCTGACAAAGTGGACAAAGGCTAGTGATGGTAGCCCAGTTGTCAATGCAGGCAAAACAGAACCTGAAAATTAAAATAAGAGTCCAGGTCATAAGCCAAAACTTGTATCCAAACAAGTTCTTCACTTGTGGCAGTCAACAAGGCTGCATTCAAGTACAGTAAGTATTTCAATTTATCACTTCACTTCAATTTCCAGAAATTGGGATATTCTGGCAAGATGATATACCAACAGAAAATATCAGGTCACATCTATCAGTGGAAATTTATCACGCAAAATTTTCTACATAACCTTGGAGAAGTAAAACACAAGATTCAATTGAATTAACAAAAAATCATAATAATATAAGATGCCCATTGATCTGACAAACAACTTTGCTTGCACAAAATGCAGGTGAAACAAACGTAAATGCAAAATCAAGTACCATCTTAATTTGAAATGTAGATATTTTCATAGAATGTTGATGGTATGGCGAGATTTCAGTCCAGCTCAACAAAAACTCCACAAAGGACACCGCATAGTCCATAGTTTAATAAGCAATCGAGCAGAAAAAGCATGGGTTATAATGTTTCATCAAGACATTGAATGAAATAATTAGAAAGTTGAAATAAATCAAGCTAGATTTGGTGCCAAATTGTTGTGAAAGAGGCACATTGGATGCATCATTAGCACTTGATATAACACTGCAGAAAGCATCTAAATTATTAAAAGTGGTGCCAAGAGTAAGATTTTCAGCATATACATACCAATGTTGGCAGCAATCAAGCACCCCTCGGTCAATGATAACATCCATGCATATCCCACATCTTTCACCATCAAAATTCAAAATATCCTGCGGGTCATAAATTTAAACTAAGCTAACTGGTAAATGTCCAACCATTGCACAGAACAATTTTCTCGACCAATGAAAGCAAGAACAAATATTCAACTCCCAAAAACTAAACCATCCAAATTGCATCATTACAAGTGCTAAACTTGTTTCTTTTTCACCTGAAATAAATCCTTTTCGTTCTTCAGAATTCTACAAACTCACAAATAATAGCTTAACTACAACAACGGAAATGTAAATTTCACCACTGTAGAAACTAACAAAGTGATCTATTATTTTTAATATCAATTTTCATAACCTAAGTTTCATAATATACAGCATAAAGATTGAAACTAATATCCAACCACAAAAAAAATAAAAAGATTGTAACTATTTACCTCATTGTTCTCATCAAGAATACAATTATCACCCTCCCACATTTCCTCTGTAACCAAATCCACATCCATTTCTCCAGCTACGAAAAATTGTAGGTTATCAAAAGTAAAATCAAAATCTGCAGAAAAATTATCTGAACATTTAGAATCACGGATGAACACCTAGGGTTTAAATGAGTGTTAACTAGATGATCAGGAAATTGGGAAATTTCTCTTTTTTTTTTCGATCATCATTCACTGATTTTGAGTTTCTAGGAAGACTTTCATCAAGAACATTGTCGTATATTTTCTACAGGAATTAAATGGATAGGTTGGAAAGGCAAAAAAAAATATTCGAATTTGTTAAAACTTAATATTCAATATTTGTATTGAATATTTGAATGTTGAAAATAAAAATTGCAAAAATTAAAAATTTGTGTATGATAATGAAGGTAATGATGTGATTTATTTTTTTGATTATTACCAAAGAAATTCTATAAATAACCTCACCATTTGTGAAGAAATTTACAATTAAGCTGAGAGAAAAGTATTATAAAGTGTGTAGTTTGATAATTCTGAGAGTTTGATATTTTTAATTTTTTACCATAAATTTTTACTTTTTCATAACACGTTATCAGCACGAAACTCTAAAAATCTTTCATATTTTTCCAAGCTCCAAAACAGAAGAAAAAAGTAACAAAAATAATAATATTTATTTTACTGTTTATTTATTTATTGTGTATATATTTAATATATAATATAATGTTATTATATAATAAAGATCGGAAATAATAAAAATAAATTTTTCAAAAAACTTATTATAAATCTTGGGATGATGTTAAGAGGACATCTCACACTCCCGGTAAGGGATACGACAAGTATAAAAGCCTATGAGATTTTTAAACAAAATACCTTATGACACCTCATTATAATAATGTGATATGATATACATAATTATTTAAACATGACTAATATTATATACACCATATTATTACCAGTAAAATTATACAAATACATACATTTATTTTTTTTGTACACCAACGGTCGTAAATGGTAACAAAACGGCTAGTTTTTGCCCTATAAATATGATCTCACAAACACATTCAATTACTCCAACTTTCTCTTCTTCTCTAAAAAATTTATTCTTCATCAAATTTTCGAAGAAAAAAGAAGATGATTTTCTCAAGGTTATTTTTAATTATTTTGTTATAATACTCACGAATCTTGTATTTATGGGAGAATATCATCCTCGCGTGTTTTCTTTATTTTTACGAATGCTTGTACTTGTTGTTTATCAATTACTTTGTATTGCTATATTCATTAACTAAAAAAATGCATCATAATTTTTTGGTACCACCATGTCAAACTTGGCAAAGATCGAAATCATTGCTCTTGATATTACGGGGAAAAATTATATGACATAGACTCTCGATGCAGAAATGCATATTTAGTCATTGGGTATAAATGAGACCATAAAAGAAAATGGCATATCCACATCACAAGAAAAAGCAAAAGCCATGATATTTTTGCGTCGACATCTCGACGAGGGATTAAAATGTGAATATCTAATTGAAAAGATCTCATGGCTTTGTGGAAGGGATTAAAAGAAAGATTCGAACATATAAGGGAAGTTATACTTTCGACCGCCCAGGATGAATGAAATACGTTGATATTCCAAGATTTTAAGAAAGTCAGTGATTACAACTCGACGATGTATCAAATAATCTCACAATTGAAATTTTGTGGGCACGAGATTACTGAATTGGAAATGCTTGAAAAAACATTTTCCACTTTTCACGCATTGAATATAACTCTACAACAATAATATAGAGTGCGTGGATTTTCCAGATATTCTGAACTTATCTCATGTCTCCTTATGACGGAAAAGAATAACGAACTGTTAATGAGAAATCATCATGCACGACCCACTGGTTCAACGGAATTTCTTGAAGTTAATGTCGTAAGCAAAAATTAATTTAAAACTGGAAACCAAAATCAAAGTTTTAGACAAGATTTTGGTCGATGACGAAATCGAGGTCGTGGTCGTGGACGTGGAAGTGGTCGTGGTCGTGGTCGTGGACGCGGCCGTGATTTTGAAAATAATCGAGATATTTACTTCTTAACTCATCTCAAAAGAGCGTCCCAAACCATCCACTGAAAAAGCATCATGAGAATATGAGTGTTAATGAGAATCACTCAAAAAGATTTGAAAGTTCTTGTTTTAGATGTGGTACTCGAGAACATTGGTCCCGTATTTGTTGAGCCCCTGAGCACATTTGTAAACTTTATACAGAATCAATAAAGGGGAAAAAAAGGATACCAACTTCACTGAACACAGTGAACCTTTGAGTGATTCAACTCATTTTGATGCTGGAGATTTTCTGATTGATTTCTCGGACAATGATCAATTTGTTGGTGGAATATATATGTAAAATATTTTATTTTTCCATGTACTCGTATAATAATGTTTTATCGTGTGTTATATTTTATATATGCATTGTATTGTATTTTATTTTTATAAATGTATTGTCAGTAATTTTATTTCATTGCATATTTTTTTTGAAGTTCAAATATGGAAAATGTTATGAACAAAGCTGAAGTTTGCATACCTGATAGTGATACAACGCACACTATCCTCTAAGATAAAATATATTTCTTGGAACTAAAACCAACAAAAACAATGGTGAATACAATATTAGGTCGTGTAGACTTGATTAAAGGTTGTGGTAAAGCACAATTTTTGTTACCTAATGGTACAAATTTTTTTTATCAATGATGCTTTGTATTCACCACAATCGAAAAGAAATTTGTTGAGTTTTAATGATATATATTCACGTGGGTATGATACTCAAACAATAAATGAAGAGAATGAGAAATATACGTGTCTTACCACATATAAATCAGGAAAGAAATATATGATTGAAAAACTACCAATGCTCCCTACTAGATTGCATTATACACATATAAATCATATTGAATCAAACATGGTAGTTGATAATTTTTCAATATTAACCAATTGGCATGGTCGATTAGGACATCCTGGTTCAATAATGATGCGAAGAATTATAGAAAATACACATGGTCATCCGCTGAAAGACTAGAAGATCTTTCAGAATAATATGTTTCAATGTAAAGCATGTTCTCTTGGAAAACATATTATAAGACCATCACCAGCCAAATCCAAACTGAAACACCAATATTTCTTGAACGTATTCAGGGTGATATTTGTGGACCAATTCATCCACCATGTGGACCATTTAGATACTTTATGGTATTGATTGATGCTTCCAGCAGATGGTCACATGTATGTTTATTGCCAACTCGAAATGTTGCATTTGCAAGATTACTTGCTCAAATAATAAAATTGAGGAATCAATTTCTCGATTATACAACCAAGAAAATTAGACTTGATAATGCTGGTGAATTCACTTCCCAGACTTTCAATGATTATTGTATGTCTATGGGAATCACTGTTGAGCATTATGTTTCTCATGTGCATACACAGAATGGATTGGCTAAATCATTGATTAAACGCCTGCAACTGATTGTTAGACCAATGAATATGAAAACAAAGCTACCTATTTCTATATGGGTACATGCAATTTTACATGTCGCTGCATTAATTCGCATCAGACCAAGTGCATATCATAAATACTCACCATTGCAGCTTGCATTTGGTAAAGAACCAGACATTTCTCATCTGAGAATTTTTGTATGTATGGTGTATATGCCTATTGCACCATCTCAACGAAAGAAAATTGGACCTCAAAGAAAGATTGGAATTTATATCGGTTATGATAGTCCATCAATCATTCGATATCTTGAACCTCAGACAGGCGACGTGTTCACAGCATGTTTTGCTGATTATCATTTTAATGAGGAAATCTTTCCAATGTTAGGGGGAGAAAAGAAACATACCGAAAAAGAAATTACATGGTATGTATCATCATTGTTACATCTGGATCCAAGAACAAAACAACATGAAAAAGATGTACAGAAAATTGTGCACTTGCAAATAATAGCAAATCAAATACCAGATGCATTTACAGATGCAAAAGGGGTAACTAAATCATATATACATGCTGTAAATGCTCCTGCTCGAATTGAAATTCCAAAGAAACAAATTGAAAAAACTCGTGATGTCGTAAAATGCCTGAAGCGTGGAAGGCCAGTCGGTTACAGGGATAAAAATCCTCGAAAAATAAAATTCATAGAGAAACATGATGATCACAAAATAGAGAATGATGTTCCTGAAGAAACACATGATGACGAAAATGTTCTGTCAGAACCAAAAACTGACGAGAATCGTGAAATCTCTATCAATTATGTATCTTACAAATTGTACAAGGCCTGATATATCTTTTGTCGTAAATTTATTGGCAAGATGATTTAGCACTTATCCAACAAAGAGACACTGGAATGGAATTAAACATATATTCCGTTATCTAAGAGGAACGACAGACTTAGGACTTTTGCATTCAAAATATGCTAATCCAAGTATAATTGGTTATGCCGATCCTGGATACTTATCTGCTCCACACAAGGCACGTTCCCAAACTGGATATATATTTACTCGTGGAGGCACTGCAATTTTTGGCGTTCACAGAAACAAACACTCGTAACAACTTCATCAAATTATGCCGAGAATATTGCACTACATGAAGCAAGCCATGAATGTGTGTGGTTAAAATCAATGACCCAATATATCCAAATCTCATGCGGATTATCATTTGACGAGAAGCATGTGATACTATATGAAGATAATGTTGCATGTGTTGCTCAAATGAAAGAAGGATACATAAAAAGCGACAGAACTAAACATATTCCTCCTAAGTTCTTCGCATTCACCAAGGAGCTTAAGAAGAATAAATATATTGATGTTCGTCACATTCAATCAAGTGAAAACTCATCAGATCTCTTCACAAAGACACTTCCTACAACAATATTCACAAATCACATATATAATATTGGGATGCGCAATCTACGAAATTTGTGAAGAATTGTTCGTGTCAATATGAGGGGGAGTTTACGTGACTGCACTCTTTTTCCCTTACTATGGATTTTTATCTCAATGTGTTTTTCCTAGTAAGGTTTTTAACGAGGCAGTATAAAAACACGTAATGAAGACAATCATTATGATCATCATCACAAGGGAGAGTGTTGAAAATTAATATTCAAAATATGTGTATTGAATATTTGAATATTGAATATTTGAATGTTGAAAATAAGAGTTGTAAAAATTAGAAATTTGTGTGTGATGATGAAGGTAATGGATGTAATTTAATTTTTGGATTATTACCAAAGAAATTCGATAAATAGACTCACCATTTGTGAAGAAATTTACAATTGAGTTGAGAGAAAAATATTATAAAGCGTGTAGTTTGATAATTTTGAGAGTTTGATATTTGTACTTATTTACCATAACTTTTTACTTTTTCATAACAGAATTGAGCAAGTTGTGGGTGGAAATTATATTTTGAGCAAGTTGGTCTCGTGCAAATTATATATATATTTTTAGTTTAATTAGAAGATTTGTCTCACAAAATTGATCTAAAACATCTGACAAAATTTTTATGTTAAATTTTTTTATATATTTTCCTTTCAATTTTCATTATTTCTCTAAATTATTGTGTGATTTAATTACAGTAAATTAGAGTTATAAGTATTCAACTATGATTTGGTTCGATATTATATCGTTTTAAAAAAATTTCAAACCAAATTAAATATTAGATTTTTATAGCCATATATTTCGGTTTGGTCTGGTCTGGTTCAAATAAATAATTTTATGTTTTGTGTTTTATAATGAATTAATGCATAAGATATTATAACATGAAAAAAAATGATGGCTGTCACTTGACCCTTGATGAATAAATGAATTCTTAATAGAAATAGACTATTACAATAATTATTTGATCCTTGATGGTTATATTATGAAATGTCACACAAGTTGTGAACTTATGGTTAGTTGTATCACTGAATATGACATGTCTACTCGAGAGATTTTCAGGCAATCTATCTGTCTGCCCGACTGCTACTCGAATATTTCAGACAATCGTCGGCGGATAGTTGCCCCTCTGTGCATGGCAATGCTGCCCTGCGCAGATTAAAAAAAATCATTTGAAAAACATTCTGGGCAGACGTCGTTACCTAGAATTGCAAGGGCTACCTTGGGCATTGGAACAGTTCCAGCAACCACAAAAATAAAAATAAAAAATCTGAAAACATTTTTTCATGGCTTCGATTTTCTGAAAATTCTTAAGCGGTTAGAAATAATTAACTCAGCATGATTTAAACAATAAATTATACGATAGAGAATAAATGGGCTCTGATACCACTGTTAATGTACTGTTTTCTCGCTCCAAAGATGTATCAGAAGTTTAAAAATTTTTCTTTTAACGTTCAGAAAGTTATTGGGCATCGTATGATTTAAAATCATTCATATAGAGTTTAAAATATTTACCTTTGTATTCTAGCATTGGACATCAAACTATTCCAGATTTTATGCGAGGATGTATTTATTTACAAACAATCAACTGGAATCAACCACCTTCTTCAATCTCCCGAATTAGGTCCAGGATCAGAAATTGAGTTCCTCGTATGAGTCGCATTAGAAATCTAAACAAAATTTGTGCTGAGAGTTGATCGCCGAAATTTCAATATGCTCAGCGTCGGGGCGGTGGTGTTGTGGAAGAAAGGTGGCAAAAATTCTTCTTAAAAAATTATGAGTGGCTAATATACTGTACAGTGAAAATTTCAAAGGACAAAACTTTTCACTGACCTATTTTTGCAAAGTTTTTATGATATCAGTATACAATAAAAAAGTTTTTAAATATTACAAAGTAACTTTCAAGTTTTATTTCTCCATTGTTTTACGAATTTTTGTACAAGTCAAACCTTCGAAGAGATCGAAGACTGAAAAAATTGGAGGCAGAATGGGAAAATGAAAATGTGAGTACTCTGTACAAAAATAAGGTTGGACTCGACTCTAAAATAGAAAAATATATAAATGGGTCAGTTGGGTTCGGGTTAATGGACGTGATTCTTAATTTGGGTCAACCCGAATCTGACCGACCGACCTGATTCTTGAATCTCATCCATTTTTTTAATATTTTTTTGGTTCAATCTGATCTGGCCTGAATTCTAAACCTCCAACCCTAATCCGACGTTTTTTGTCGACTCTCGTCAGATAAATTTTGATATTGTACTCGTTTAACACAACTGACGTTAAAATCTCACAAAAGTAACCTTCAAAATCAAATTACAACAGCCTATTACCCAGGTCCAAACTCAAATAGATATTACACACACACACACACACACACACACATATATATATATATATATATATATATATATAATTCTGCTATACGACCCAACACAATTTGGGCTTTTCTTTAGGTTTTTTTACAACATTAATTTATTTTTTCGTGAAGAGAGTTTGGGCCTATACGATTTTTTTAATAACCTAAATGGTTCTTTAATTAAGAAAAAAACATAATAACATTTTTTTGTCTTACTTATATATTTTATTCTGAATTATTACAAATGAGAAAGAAGAAAAATATCAAAAAAACTTTTGAACTTATGCAAAATAATCTATCATAATTATCTTTTAATTACTAATTTTATATATTCTAGTTTCTTTCTAATCTACAATGTTTTTATAAATAATCTTTATATTTGAGTTTTTAAATATTAATAAAAATAAAAGCGTTGTACACATAAATTTATAATTTGTTCATTATAATGGTTGAACAATCGAATCCAGAATCTCTAGACTTAAGCACCTATAATGTAACCGTGAAACTACATGCTTAAGTACTTCGGTTTCTAGAGTATTGGACAAGAAAGAAATCACTTACAATAGTGAGATAATACTATGAGTAATGACGCATGAGAAAACTCATGGAGCACTATGCCCAAGATTGAGGATTATCCATGATAATTACACTACATAAGACCAAAAATACAATTCTCTCTTAAAAAATACAATTCTCTCTTAAAAAATTGAGTTATGTCACTACCACTAACTATACTTTCTAATAGTCAACATTAATAGTTCTTACAACTATTTGTGGTTCCGATAACACACACACATATGTATGTCTATCCATTTTAAATGTATAAATGAAGATCATTCATGAAATTATACCTAAACAAGAGTTGATTTGTAAATAATCAAGCTAAACTAGTTGAGCAGGTCTCTTATGAGACGGTTTCACGAATTTTTATCTGTGAGACGGGTCAACCCTACCGATATTCACGATAAAAAGTAACTCTTTGCATAAAAAGTAATATTTTTTCATAAATGACCCAAATAAGATATATGTCTCACAAAATACGACCCGTGAGACCGTCTCACACAAGTTTTTGTCAAACTAGTTTAGTGCATATGTACGCTTTTTGTACATGAAATATTTAAGGTTCCTTTTAATTTTTCAGTATTCCTTAACCAGAATACATGACTTGCCATGTTATCTTTGACACATCATTTTCACTTACGATCGAGTGGCTCAGATGGATTTATAGCTAGAAAGTTTTCGAAAACTAAACATATGTTTAAATAAATAATTTTTTAATTAAAAAAAGTACTAATTTTTTTGAACGATAAATATCCTGACATTTTACAAATAAAGAATTTTTTTGAAAAAAAATTGATTGATTGGTTCATCATTTTATTAAAAGTGATCCATCTTTCAAATTATTCGACTTGAGTTTCAATTTTCATTTTTTTGTATATGATATCGACTGTCAAATCTCATTTTTTAAATAAGAGATTTGCCATGTTCTAAAAGAAAAGTTCGATTGTTAGACACCGTTCGTTTTTTTTTTCTTTTTCTTTTCCTAATTAAAAAAAAAAGACAGAAGGAACCATGTTCCATCAGTACTGGTTAAGGAAGACGACTCAGAAGCAAACTACGTACATGTTAACATGACTACTGACTGCACATATTCTTCAAGTTTTGAATATATTCTTCATTTGGAATTATTTGATATTCGCAGACCGGAACGATCGTGTAGGCCACGGAGTGCATATATATATATATATATATATATATATATATATACATGCAGTGCATGCTTTATAACATGATATTGGATCACCCGTCATCTTGATATTTTCTTAAAATCGACCAAAAAAATCTATGATCAAGAAATGGCAGACACGAACTCATGTACATGGAAAAGTAATTAATTATCTATTTAATTAAGAGGAAAAACTATAAGAAAATATGGATTTAACAACACTCAAAAACAACATTTTTGTTAAAACCGTTGTCTTTTTTTCTTTTAACAACAATTTTAATAAAATCATTGTCTTTGTGTGGTTTTTTGTATTTCATACTTATGAGATTGTGATCATTTAGCAATATATACGTGAGATCTATTAATTTTTTTTTTTTAAAAAAAACAAAAGTGAAGTTACTTAGCATCGAGATAAAGTGTTGTGAAAACACAAATGAGAATTACGAAACTTGCAGTTCACAGCACGGGACGAACGCACCATCATTGGATTCTATCCTTTCGTATAAATTAACCCCATCATTTTACAAATTAAGACCATCTTAAAAAATCAGAAAAGAAGTCTCTACCTAATTACTATATAAGCATGGGGTGTGTTTGCACATGAAGCAAAGGCAAGCATTCGAAGATCCATCCATTCTTGCATCCCAAACAAGATGTATGGTACTAAATAAAGGTTAGGTTGTGTTCGGATTGATTAGATTTGAAACGATGGATTCACGGGTTCGTTTGTTCTTTGCAGTTACCGTGAAAGAGGTGAAATCTTTAGACGAGCTGTTTAGGAAACTGAGTAGCTCAATAGTTGATGATGGATTCATTGATAGGGTAAACCATCTGTTTTTTTTTTTTAATTTAATTTGCTGCTTAATCAACTGCAGATAGGTTGAGTAAAATACATCTCGTGTAGCATAATTAAACGTTGGACTACTCAATAATTATGTTGGATCCATGCAAATTTCACTAGAAATCAATAAACTCAATTAGCATTTGTTGCAGGAGGAGTTTCAGCTTGGATTGTTCAGAAACAACGAGAAGCGCTCTCTTTTGGCACAAAGGGTAAGCCATCAATAATAGACATTGGCTTGATAATGAAGAGCGAAATTAAAATGCAAAACATTTAGTGGAAGAATCCTATAAACATACAATGCATAAAAATATATAAATATTCTAAATTCCTTGACAAATAACATGTAAGAGATACATATTTAAGATGGCTGTATTAGCTCAAGAACACAGTCTGGCGGGGGGTTGTTTTATGTTCTTTGAATACATACACACATGTCCCTGTGTTGTTTCTGGTTCAACAGATGTTCGACTTGTTTGACTCGAAACACGATGGCGTGATAGATTTTGGGGAATTCGTCAGATCGTTGAGCATATTCCATCCCGATACACCTCAAGAAGAGAAAGCCATTTGTATGACCCGTGTTTCCTTGTTAAATTTTCTTACACTAGAATGGGTGCATATTGAAAGAATTTTGTTTAACATAAAGCAAAAATGGTGTGTATCAGATATAAATGTCGTATAAGATGTTATGACATCTTATGACAACATGAAACCGAATAATAAAACACACAAATAATTAACTTAATTAAAATAACACTGTGATAATTATGCACAAGGATGCGATGACTTGGGGCAAAATAATCAATAGAAAACGGAAAATTAGTTTACAAAACAAATACTAGTGATTCAACGAAAAACTAATTTCTTCAACAAGTTGAGAAAACAAATTGCGTCTTAAAAAAAATAATCAGACTTAAAACGAAGCCAATGAATGTAAAACGATGTGCAGAAAACTAGAGCAACAAAACAAAATCTTTAATCAACACATTCACAAGTATTGTCTTTAAATGTCTCCAACACTCAACAGCAACACAGTATAATTACGATGCTTCGACTTTACGAGTTCTTCTAATTATTCTCTAGTCTATTGCTAGTATCACTTCTCTCTAGTCCGTACTCTTGCATCCCCTCTTGCATCAAATTTTTTTTTAATATATACTGATATTGATATATTTCCTTCAATAAGTTCTTACAAGATAAGAAAAACAATATTATGAAAAAATCCTTTTAGATATTAAAGATCAAATCTAAAATTTAAGAAACTCAATATTCTAGAAAGACAAAATTCTTATGCAAAATCTTATCAAGAAAGAATATAATTTAGGATATAAATTTGTGTCTTGCAAGGCAAGTCACATTTCCTTTCAATCTCCTCATTTTTCCTTTTTCTGAACAAAATAAACACAAACAAGTCTATGCAAGTCAATGCAACTCCATTTAGCTCCCCTTGAATTTGAAAACATATCACCCCTGAATTTGATCATGTTAGATTGGGTGTTGTTTGCAATGTTGACAACACGGGGCAGAAACATTTAACACATAATACTAAATCAGATGATAAAATTAAAAGCAACTTAACACCTAATGAATTAACAAAAACTTAAGAAGAGCTCAAAACTAAACAAACTCAGAGAAGATAAAATGATAAAATAAAATCATTGATCGCTGTCAGTGTTAAAAAGACTCGAAGGGGATAAAATGATAAGATAAAATCAGTAATCGCTATCAGTGTTAGCAGTTTCGTAAGCTTTGTATTCAGCGTTATCACCTTTTTTTGTTCCTGATGGTCCTGCTTCCGAAGTTTGTACACCACTGCTATCTCTTTTTTTTTTGTTCAAAATGGACAGCCACATCCAATAAAAGTCTGTATGAGCCACTTGATCTTGATAGTGAATGATCAGTTCTTTGGCTTGAACAATTTTTTTGAGCGTAAAGTCAATTTGGGCTTGGAAAGTGCTGGAGTGATCATTATGAAGTCATGTGCTGAGGTCGTGTTGCCATCATGTGGGGCACCACGTTATTCAGACCAAGGTAGTTCTATCTTCCAATTACCCTTGAACAAGGCAGGGACAATCTTTAGATCACTTACATCAGACATAGGCTCATCAATGTATCTAATGAACCATTGAGACTCAAGGATCCCATAAATCAATGAGAGAAATGGTAGTTTTCACGACTTGAATCCTCCCTTAGCAAATTGAAGCACCTTTTTGAATACAAATTTCCCAAAATTAAAGGTACCTTGAGTACCAATGGAAAATAAAACCAAGGTTTGCGGTCTCGTCACCACTGTAGAGTTGGTTGAAGGAGTCCAATTGCATATAACATTTTTTGAAGAATAGAGTAAAAATATGCCAGATTTGCGGCAGAAAGGCTGTCTGGATCTGCTGGAAATCGATTGATCAACATTGTCTGAATCGTCACTAGACGTGTATTCTGGGTTAGCCAATGATTGTCTTGTAGATGATTCACCCTTGTGATGAAATCTCTTGGACGAAGTGAAGTCAAGGTTGTATTCGGCTTGTCGTTTGGAACACAGAACTAGGGTGGTGGTAGAAACACCTGTCACGCCCCGGGACGGGGGTTGGTTGACACCGGAGTTGCTCTCAAATTTACTTTCGAAAACAACAAGCCTCAGAAGTACAAAATTCAGAAACCAGTCTTTTTATTCATAATACGAAATAATTCATTGTCTGATACAAACTCGAATCACTAATGTTTTACAGTGGAAATGTAAAACAGACAAAACATTGCTTCTACAGATGCAGCGGAAAAACATAATTTAAAACTGAGAATAACAGTCTTCTTCTTCACCATCCCCAAAACTGATTCTGCTCCTTTTCTTCTAACCTTTCTTCATCGTCCTTATCTGAGATGTTATGGTGGGTGAGTGATATGGTTGTCACTCAGTAAGCGGGGGCGGGAATAACTCTCAGTTTTCAAAACCATTGTTAACATGAAACAGTAATACCAATAATATCCAGAAATTCTTATTTTCATAACAGAAATCGGTATTCAGTATTCAGTAATCAGTAATCAATATTTAGTAATCAGAAATTTGACAAGTAAGCTTGAGCACGTTCGTGATTTCATGGCTAAACTGATATCAGTCCCCTATATGTTCTCTCCTCTAAGGGGTGAGACCAGTAATCTGTAATCGGTAATCAGTAATGTTCAGAATATATATTCATACCATTAGTTCACTAAGTTTCAGTGCTTCAAAATCAGATATCAGAAATCAAGAATATACTTTGCTTTAAAACAGAAATCATCAAACGGGTTTCAAGATATTTATACATAAGCCCACTTATTGTAATTTGCTGGATAGTTTCGGTTGAAGTCTGGAAATAGGCTTGCTCTCTCTACTGTATTCTACTGCTCGAATATAAGTACTCTTTTAGCTCGAAAATTCAAGTGATAATCTCAAGATTTGTGTAACCCAATTCAGAGGTTTGAGAGTGTTATTTATAGGCCAAATTCTGACTGTTAGCCTCCCAATTAATGGTCATAATCTGCCATTAACAATCTTTATTCCGTGTTAAATGCTTCAGTTACAAGTCATGGGCTGAGTTAGTAACTGTCTGCTGGAATTTCGTGCTGCTGCTGCTGGATTTTATCTGTTGTCTGCTGCTGGATTTTATCTGTTGTTTGCTGCTGGATTCTAATCTGCTGGAAAAAATACCAGCTTCTGAAATAATAGCTTCTGCTGGAATTTTGCATTGCTGCTGGAATGCTGGAAATTCAGGTCCTCACATCCCTCCCTCCTTATGAGAAGTTTCGTCCTCGAAACTTGGCTATACATGATCTTCAAAGATATAAGGGTATTGTGCTCGCATCTTTTCTTCCAACTCCCAAGTAGCTTCTTTTTCGGTATGGTTGGACCATTGTACTTTGACATATGGAATAGTTCGTTGCCTCAGTACTTGGTCTTTGAAATCTACAATTCGAATCGGAATTTCTTCATACTTCAGCTCTTCATTTAGATTGCTCTCAACCAGAAGTGGTCCAGCTTCCAGAATGTGACTTGGATCAGAAATATATCTTCTCAGCTGCGAGACGTGGAATACATTGTGAATTCTTGACATGTCGGGTGGAAGTGCTAATCTATAAGCAAGTGTTCCCACTTTCTCAATAATTTCAAATGGTCCGACGTATCTGGGATTCAGTTTTCCAGCCTTAGTGAATCGGATTACACCCTTCATGGGTGACACTTTCACATATGCCTTCTCTCCAACTTCAAATTCCACGGGCATTCTTTTCATGTCCGCCCAACTTTTCTGTCGATCTTGTGCAGCTTTTAGTCGCTCTTTGATCAAAGCGACTTTATCCACTGTTTCTTGGATCATTCGGGTCCAACAATGGCTTTTTCCCCTACCTCATCCCAATACAGTGGTGATCGACACTTTCGTCCATACAGAGCTTCGTATGGTGCAATTCCAATACTACTGTGGTAACTATTATTGTACGCGAATTCGATTAAGGGCAGATGTTCGCTCCAATTACCACTGAAGTCTAGAGCACATGCTCTCAGCATATCTTCTAGAGTCTGAATTGTCCTCTCTGTTTGGCCATCGGTCTGAGGGTGATATGCCGTACCAAGAGTAACCTTAGTCTCCATAGCTTGTTGTAACCCCTTCCAAAAGCGGGATGTAAACCTCGGATCTCTGTCTGATAGTATGCTAGCTGAACTCCATGCAATTGTACGATCTCATTCATGTACAATGTGGCTAGCTTGTCCAAATTATAGTTCATGCGGACAGGTAAGAAATGCGCAGATTTCGTGAGTCTATCGACGATTACCCAGATGCCATCATGACCTTGTCTCGACTTGGGTAAACCAACTACAAAATCCATGGAAATATGTTCCATTTCCATTCCGGGATTTCTAATGGTTGAAGAAGTCCTCCAGGTCTTTGGTGCTCTGTCTTGACTTGCTGGCACACGTGACACTTGGAAACAAACATTGCCACGTCTTTCTTCATTCCATTCCACCAAAAAATTTTCTTCAAATCTCTGTACATCTTGGTACTGCCAGGATGGACTGAAAATTTCGACTTATGTGCCTCAGACATTACTTCTTGTCGAATGTTATCGATGTCTGGTACGCACAATCGTCATTTCATCCACAAGATTCCTTTGTTATCGATCTCAAAATCTGGTGATTTCCCTTCTTTAACTTGCTCTTTTAGTTTCACCAAAGCGGAATCTCTATCTTGACTTATCTTGATTGTCTCTCGAAGACATGGTTGTGCTGAAAGTGATGTCAGGATCACCTTACTCACATTCTTTCGACTTAAAGCATCTGCTACCTTGTTGGCTTTGCCTGGATGGTAGCTTATCGTTAAGTCGTAATCCTTCATGAGTTCAATCCACCGTCTTTGTCTCATATTTAGTTCCTTTTGAGTAAACAAATATTTGAGACTTTGATGATTGGTGAAAATCTCGCACTTGGCTCCATAAAGATAATGTCTCCAAATTTTTAGCGCGAATACCACTGCCGCTAGCTCAAGGTCGTGCGTTGGGTAATTCTGTTCATACGGCTTCAACTGTCTCGACGCGTATGCTATCACCCTTCCCTTTTGCATGAGTACACATCATAAACCTTCTTTAGACGCATCACTGTAGATGGTGAAGTCTTTGCCTTCCATAGGTAATACCAACACTGGCATAGAGATAAGCTTCCTCTTCAAAGTCTCGAAGCTTTTCTCACAATCTTCACTCCATTGAAATTTAGAGTTCTTCTGTGTGAGTTTGGTGTGGGGTATTGCTATTGAAGAGAATCCTTCAACAAATTTTCGATAATAGCCTGCTAGTCCCAAGAAGCTTCGAATTTCTGTCACATTCTTTGGTCTAGGCCAATCTGAGATTGCCTCTATTTTATTAGGGTCCACAGATACTCCTGCTGCTGATATTATGTGTCCTAAGAATGCGACGCTCTCTAGCCAGAATTCACATTTCTTAAACTTGGCATAAAGTTCTTTTTCTCTCAGCGTCTGGAGGGTAAGACGAAGATGTTCTTTGTGGTCTTCTTCACTTGAAGAATACACTAGAATGTCGTCGATGAATACCACCACAAACTTGTCAAGAAATGGTTTAAACACTCTATTCATGAGATCCATGAATACTGCCGGAGCATTTGTTAATCCGAACGGCATCACCATGAACTCATAATGTCCATATCTAGTTCGGAAGGCTGTCTTCGGAATATCGTCCGTCTTGACCTTGAGTTGGTGGTAGCCTGACCTTAAGTCGAGCTTGGAAAAGACTGAAGCTCCTTTGAGTTGGTCAAACAGGTCATCTATCCTTGGAAGTGGGTATTTATTCTTGATTGTGATCTTATTCAGCTCTTTGTAATCAATACACATCCTCATGCTTCCGTCCTTCTTCTTTACAAATAGGACAGGAGCTCCCCACGGAGATGCACTTGGTCGGATTTGCTTCTTATCCAACAATTCTTGAAGTTGCTCTTTGAGTTCTTTCAACTCTGGCGGAGCCATTCGGTATGGTGCTTTTGAGATTGGTGTAGAATTTGGTACTAAATTAATCTCAAATTCCACTTCGCGGTCGGGAAGTTCGCCAGAGAGTTCTTCAGGAAAGAAATCCGGGAATTCTTGTACAACCGGAATCTCTTCTAGCGTAAGTGTGGTTTTTTCTTTACCTCGCTTAACATAGCTAGGTAAACTTCTTCTCCGTTTTTCATGGCTTTCCAAGTTTGAGACGTAGAAAGAAGAGTCTTTCGTTCTTTTGTCTTACCATGAAACAAAATTTTCTCTTGTTGTGGGGCTTGGATGGTTACCTTCTTTCCATGACAGTCTACTAAAGCATGATTCTTGGCTAACCAATCCATTCCAAGAATTACATCGAATTCCACCATGTTTAGTTGAATCAGGTTTGCCTTGAAATTCTGATCTTCTATGAGAACACTAATATCCCGATATAGATTACGAGTTTCTAAAATTCGGTTTGCAGGAGTTGCTACTCTATATGGTTCTTCTAAGTTATCAGGCTTAGCTTCTAACTTCTTGGCAAATCTCTTAGACATGAATGAATGTGTAGCACCACAATCAAATAACACATACGCAGGTATATCATTGATTATAATGGTACCTGCTACGGCATCATTTGAGTTGTCAGCATCTTCTTGAGTGATAGCATAAACTCTAGCATTTGGCTTGTTCTCCTTAGGCTTGTTTGGAGTTGTTCCGCCTACTGGACCATCCCTTGGATCTGGAAAAGAACATTGAGCAATGCGGTGGCCCATCTTTCCACAACGGAAACAAGCTCCAGAATTCTTACGGCATTAACCAGTGTGATGGAATCCACAATTTTGGCACTTGACTCCCTCCTTGCTTGATGGAGAAGAAGTGGTTCCTTTGGATGGACCACTGGTGAATTGGTTGCTTGAAAACATAGGCCTCTTGAATTGTTGGCCCGATTGGTACTGGCTTGACTGGGGACGTTTGAGTTTGTTCTCTCCTTCACGCCTCTTGATGTCATTCTCAGCTCTGATGGCGGCTCCCATCAATTCATCAAAACTATTGGGCTCGATAACGGCAAGGGCAGATTGAATACGGCTGTTCAATCCCTTCTTGAAGCGATGCATCTTCAAGGCCTCGTCTCCCATGATGGTTGGGGAGTAAGTTCCCAATGAATGGAACTTGGATGAATACTCCACCACTGTCATGTTTGGTTATTGAACCAAGCTTTCAAATTCTGACAGCTTCTGCACTCGAACTGCTGTTGGAAAGTACTGCCTCAGGAATGCCTCTCGGAACCTTTGCCAGGTGATAGGTCCCGTTCCTCGCATAGCTGGTGAAACTCCTTCCCACCATTTGGCTACTCTATCCACAAGAAAAGGTGTAATCACATCTACCTTGACCCCTTGTGGAACCTCAAGTAGTCGAAGATGGTTCTCCACCTCTTTCATCCAATTCTGTCCGGCCTCAGGATCGGAGCTTCCATCGAAGTTTGGAACTCTTGCTCTTCGGAGAGACTCGTATTGCTGCTTGGTCCCATTCTGAGCTGGAGGTGGTGGCGGTGGCTGATTAGCATTAGGGTTGACCAACCCTTGTAGCGTGGTTGCCACAATCGTGGCTATAGCCATCAAATCCGCCTGACTGAGGTCAACTGCTAGTGGTGGTTGTTGTTGTGCATCCTCATCATTGCGGTTGTTGTTGCGGTTGCCGTAGCGAGGATTGCGATTGTTTCTAACTGGTCGTCCGTCCATTTTCTACAATTATGAAAGTTCTAAGGTTGATGACAGAATAGAGACTAAACAAAGGAATCACAATGATCGAGTAATTGCTCCAAAAATTTAAATATGAAACCAATGGATAGAATAAATTTTATTGATTTCCACAAAAATGCAATTACAACTGAACTTCGAAAATTAGAACAGAAATGCAAATGGAACAAGTGTCATTACAAAGAAAACTACTATTGATGTTCTAATCTATCACTTCTCCTAATCCCAAATCCATAGGATCCTCTTCGATTTCTTCTTCTTCTTCGGGATCCTCCTCAGGTTCGTCTTGGTTGGCTATTACTGCTTGTAGGTGTTCAATATGACCATGCAGAACTACATTCTGGTCACTAAGAACTTCAACAGTACTCTGCAACTCATGAATCTGTGCATCAGTCTGTTCACTATACTGATTATGCTGGTGCACGAGTTGGTGATTTTGATCCTTGAGTATTTGGATCTTCTCAACTAGTGTATCACGTAACTCGATGAATTCTGCCACAGTCTCTTGGGAGGTCTCAAACTCTTCTTGAGTCTTCCTATTTCTCTCTTCTGCTTCATGCAGATAGTGAGCATAACGTTGAACATCACTTCTGAAGTGTTCTGTTCGACGCTCTAATTCATCTTTGTCCAGCTCTAGGCAGTAGTTATGTTCCTTTAGTTTCTGTAGCTTCCTCTCTAAGCTCTTAATGTAGCTACTCTGGTCAGTCATATCCTACATCCAAAACATAAGAGTGAAGGTTCAGAAATGATCTCAAGGGTATAGGTCAAGTTATAGACAAGTACTGGAATGAACAGGATCAATAAGCCTATAACATTTAGTAGAAGGAAATAGCTCAAAAATTTTTCAATCTCAGAATGGCGTGAAAAATTTACTAAAAATCCTTCACATCAAGAACATGAAGTGTACCAAGTTTGGTGCAAAAATACTAAGCCGTTTGGAAATGAAAATTCCTCAAAGTTTCAAAAATCTGAAAATTTTACAGAAATGATGATATCCCTATCTAAACGAAGGATTTTGGGGTTCGTCGACGGTACCTAGAATGATTGAATCGTTCTACTCGTCGAGAGCTTTCCAACACATACTTTTAATAGTAAAAATTCCTCCTCGATCAAAAGTTATGGCCGTTTGAAGTTTGCGCGAAAGACACCTCAACTTTCATGCCATTTGCAAGGTCTACTGCATGCGCCTACTGGAATTCGCGGTCTACTGCAATTCTGATGCTACTGCAATCAGTCTGCTGCTTTTCCAGCACTAGTTAGAACCAGTCTGCTGCATTCCGAGTCTACTGACCCAGTCTTCTGCATTCAGATCTGCTGGTTTCCGTCTACTGGTTCTTATTTCGAGCTACTGGTTTTGGGTCTACTGGTTTCCATCTACTGGTTCTGGTTTCGGGCTACTGGTTTTGGGTCTACTGGTTTCCATCTACTGGTTCTGGTTTCGGGCTACTGGTTTCCTTTACTGATTTTTCCCAACTGTACGTAGTTAGTCTATATTTTCAGTAGTCTATTACAGTAGTAAATTTTCAGAAGTCTATTACAGTAGCTTATTTCAGTAACTTTCAGGAATTAATTTCAGAACTCTATCAGAACTTATTATTTCTAGTTCCTCCTCCCCAGATTATGAAACCTGGTTTGCTCTGATATCACTTCAATGTCACGCCCTGGGACGGGGGTTGGTTGACACCGGCGTTGCTCTCAAATTTACTTTCGAAAACAACAAGCCTCAGAAGTACAAAATTCAGAAACCAGTCTTTTTATTCATAATACGAAATAATTCATTGTCTGATACAAATTCGAATCACTAATGTTTTATAGCGGAAATGTAAAACAGAAAAAACATTGCTTCTACAGATGCAGCGGAAAAACATAATTTAAAACTGAGAATAACAGTCTTCTTCTTCACCATCCCCAAAACTGATTCTGCTCCTTTTCTTCTAACCTTTCTTCATCGTCCTTATCTGAGATGTTATGGTGGGTGAGTGATATGGTTGTCACTCAGTAAGCGGGGGCGGGAATAACTCTAAGTTTTCAAAACCATTGTTAACAGAAACAGTAATACAAATAATATCCAGAAATTCTTATTTTCATAACAGAAATCGGTATTCAGTATTCAGTAATCAGTAATCAATATTTAGTAATCAGAAATTTGACAAGTAAGCACTGAGCACGTTCGTGAATTTCATGGCTAAACTGATATCAGTCCCCTATATGTTCTCTCCTCTAAGGGGTGAGACCAGTAATCTGTAATCGGTAATCAGTAATGTTCAGAATATATATTCCTTACCATTAGTTCACTAAATTTCAGTGCTTCAAAATCAGATATCAGAAATCAAGAATATACTTTGCTTTAAAACAGAAATCATCAAACGGGTTTCAAGATATTTATACATAAGTCCACTTAGAGTAATTTGCTGGATAGTTTCGGTTGAAGTCTGGAAATAGGCTTGCTCTCTCTACTGTATTCTACTGCTCGAATATAAGTACTCTTTTAGCTCGAAAATTCAAGTGATAATCTCAAGATTTGTGTAACCCAATTCAGAGGTTTGAGAGTGTTATTTATAGGCCAAATTCTGACTGTTAGCCTCCCAATTAATAGCCATAATCTGCCATTAACAATCTTTATTCCGTGTTAAATGCTTCAGTTACAAGTCATGGGCTGAATTAGTAACTGTATGCTGGAATTTCGTGCTGCTGCTGCTGGATTTTATCTGTTGTCTGCTGCTGGATTTTATCTGTTGTTTGCTGCAGGATTCTAATATGCTGGAAAAAATACCAGCTTCTGAAATAATAGCTTCTGCTGGAATTTTGCATTGCTGCTGGAATGCTGGAAATTCGGGTCCTCGCAACACCTGTTCAATACAGAAAAATCGAGAAGATTTTCAACATCAATCTCATTCTCAAGTTCACTCGGAACAATTGTTTCAAGGAGAGTAGGAATCTTCGGTGCGGGAACAATTTCTAAAGCTGATGTATGAGTTTCCCTTTCTGGTGTTGTCACACTGGGGGCAACATCCTCCTTATAAACCATCTCACTTCGAATATCGTGGGAGTCAAATCTTTCCTTCCATTGTTAAGTTTGGAGATAGTGAGAAGAATCAGAGAATTTGCGCACATAGTTAATCATAATGCAATAAATATTTGAGCAGATAATATAGAATAGAATATGGATCAGTGAGAATTAATATGCAAGTGTAAACAACAGTCCGATCTACGATAACAAAAATTCGCATAAGAGTAGCCTTTCATCACCTAACAAATTACACAAAACTCACCAATGATAACAAAATGTTAACGGGTGAAATATTAAAATATTAGGAAAATATCGGCATAACTAAGGCAATAATCAAGCATAATTATTTCCCAAAAATTTTACGATAATAATTAACATAAGTATAAATATTTGCGCGATACCTCATTATAAAATAATCAATAAAAACATAAAGTCGGTTTACAAAACCAATACATGTGATTCAATGAAAAACTAATTTTCTCAGCAAGTTGAGAAAACAAATTGCATCCTAAAACAAATAACCAGATTTAAAACGAAACCAAAGAATGCAAAACGATGTGCTGAAAAATGGAGCAACAAAACGAAATCTCCATCAACACTTTCACAAGTGTTGTCTTCAGATGTCTTCAACATTCAATGACAACACAATATAATTATGATACTTCGTCTTTGCGAGTTCTTCTGAAAATTCTCTCGTGTATTGATTGTCTCGCTTCTCTCTCGTCTATACTCTCGCATCGCCTCTTGCATCAATTATTCTTCAATATATATAGACTTGTGTTGATCTTAATAGAAATTATTTTAAATATTAAATATCAAATCTAGAGTTTAAGAAATTCAACATTCTAGAAATGCAAAATTCATATGCAAAATCTTATCAAGAAGGAAAATAATTTAGGAAATAAATTTGTGTCTTGCAATACAAGTCACGTTTCCTTTCACATATGATAACGCACGGTTTCAAGAACTGATTTTTCTTGCTGATATTACAGTCGCATTTAAGATACACGACATTGGGAACACTAGCTTCATCCAAAAAGAAGGGGTAAAGAAGATGATCGCAGAATTTCTTGCTGAGTCAAGCTTGATCTTATCTGATGATATTATTGAAGCCATAATAGATAAGGCATGGGAACCTGTCAATTATTCTCTTACGTTATTTATGTAAGGCCTTTTGGATATTTTACAGGGGGAAGAATGAAAATAAACAAAGTTAAAGAACTTGTTATATCTTGTGCAGACATTTGAGGAAGCAGATTCAGAAAGAGATGGCAAGATAGACATAGAAGAGTGGAAAGACTTCGTTGCTCGGAAACCATCCTTGTTAGAGAACATGATGACAGTTCCTTACTTGAAGTAACTCTTGATCTCAACCATAGTTAATTAATTAACAAATCCAAACACATCTTGTGTGTGCATATGTCAAGGATATTTTTCATGAAAAACCATTATCCAATCTAAAAAATATCCCAAGTTTAAGATTCGAAATATATATATAAGGAGTTGTCATAAAGTTCAAAATCTTCGTCTTCTTTCACGACAAATCCAGTGTTGTCACAAATCACCTAGCTCTAGATCCATAAATTGTTCGAATTGGCAACTGTTTATTTTCAGAAGGTTGTTTTTATTTGAGGTGCGGCTAACAGATTGTATTCTTTTCCATTTCAGGGACTTGACAACTGCATTTCATAGTTTTGTGTTGAGATCAGAAAAGGAAGAGGAAATTGTCGACCAACTTTTCAACTGATCACTAACTAGTCATAGTGTAAAATGTTTCGATTTTTTTCTACTTACATCGTTTCAATGTACACTAGTAAATGAAGCACAAACTTGCTAAGCTTTTAATGTAAGAAAAACGTGACACATGTTAAAGAAGAAGCGTGTACAAATTGATATTGGCGACGGCCAAAAAATTTAGATGCGTACACGATTCTTCTTCTGAATCTCGGTTCCCGATACATTCATCGATGGTATGAAAAAACGCCTATAAATAGAGACGATTTGAGGTCCCTAAGCACACACATCTCATAAGAAATATACATCATCTACGGAGAACGTGAAGTGCTTAGAAGGCTTCAACCATAAGGAACTCAGAGAAATAAAAAATTTTCAATGGCCGGAGGTAATTCTCGATCCGCTTCCGCATATTATATATCATGTTTATATACGTGCAAAACATGATTTTTGAGAAAAATTTCTAACATTTGGTATCAGAGCCAGTGATACTTCTACCTTGAAAATTTGTTTTCTGAAAAATACGTGATATCATAAAATTTCTTTTGAAGTTTTTGTATATGAAACTTACCTGGAATTTGTTCTCGGCTGCATCTTGAAGATGAAAATATTACGTTTTGTGATTTCTGAAAATTTTTTGAGAAAAGAAATTTTCAGACGAAGGGAAAATTTTATTCCAGAGAGAATGAAGACTGATCGATATAATGAAGATGTCTTTGTGATTGAATCATTATAAAATGCATGCGTGATTGAACCATTATTAAATGCCTTTGTGATTGAATCCAACATGCCACGTGAAGTCATCAGAAAAATTAAATGCATGCAAATTTTATATTATTTTAATTTTTTTTAAAAAAAATTAAATTAAATGTGGGACCCACGAAAATTGACAAAATTGTCAATTCTCGGTAATGTTTTTTAATTATTATTATTATTATTTTAATAATAATAATTAATTAATAAATAATTATTAATGTGTTATTAGGTTATATGTTTAATTCGGTATACATATAACCTTTGGTTAAATAATTTGTACACATTAAAATAATTTGAAGTTCGATGCAATTTTCAATACATTTTAAGAAATTATTTTTGCATGTTAGATATTGTGTCAAATATTATGGATATTTATTTGATATGGACCTGCAAATTTAATATTATATTTGCATTTATTTTGAAGTTTTTTTTAAATGCAAATTGTATTGAAAATTTTTTTTGGTAAATCAAAATTCACATTATGTTCATATTAAATTATATTGAGTTGTTTATAATTTGAAATGAATATATCAAGTAAGATGTGAATATAAAATTTTAAAATATTTCAGATGTTCACAAATGAACAAATAATTCTCACTTTATCACTACTCTGATAAAAGAGAAAAACTGATGAGGAGCCCACATTTTCACGTAAATGTGATCCTCACTTTATCACTACTCTGATTGAAGATAAAAACTGATGGGAAACATATTTGTTCATATTAAGTAAAAATGTGAATATAAAGTTATTTAATGAAAAATTTTGGCTTATAAAGATTCACATAAATGTGGATAATTAAGTTGAATAATAATTATAAGGTGACGTAAGAAAACATGATCCGAGGGAGTTCTTCATAGATCGGTTTAAATTGCCTTGACTAGCCACTGGTCTCCCTGAGGAATGTTGCTCTGTCTAGGAGTTAGGTATTTAAAGGGTCTTAGCCCTACCCATCTTTCCTGGGAGCACTCTTGGAAAGTGTTGATTGCGAAATAATTATTATATAAAGCATTAAGTAAAGCCAAAATTTTGTCCGGTGAACCGTATAATTTTAAATAATTGAGGAATAGCCACAACATCCTTAATTATGAAAAATTATGCATTAAGTGGATTTGGATCACATAATGGACATCAATTGTAATTAATTATATAGACATAATAAATTTTACCCCACATGGTTTTTTATTATATTTATATAACTAATTAGGTTAAAATATCAAAATATATTTTTCTTAATTTACCCACAGGAGTTAAGGAAAATTCATTTTGATAGTTTTATCATAAAGTTACAGAAAAACCTTATTGAATTAAAATTTTAGCCCACAGGCAAATTTTATGTCATTAGATTTTTAAAACATGAATTACATTGGTAAAACATAATATTGTCTCAAAATTTTAAGCATATGATATTTTGTGCAGTTATGCAACCTGCGAGTTTTTTTGATATGAAATGTGACATTCCCGAACTAAAGGGCGATAACTATAAAATATGGAAAGAAAGAATTCTTCTTCAATTAGGGTGGATGGATATTGATTATGCTATACGGAAAGACGAACCATCTGCTATTACTGAAAACAACATTCCGGATGATGTTGATCTTTATGAAAAATGGGAGCGATCTAATCGACTCTGCGTAATGTTCATAAAGACCAAAATCTCTGCTGGTATGCGTGGTTCTGTCGATCAGCATAATAATGTCAGAGACTTACTGAAGGCTATTGATGAACAGTTTCAGTCTTCAGATAAGGCACTAGCAAGCACCCTAATTATGGAATTCTCTTCATTAAGGTTCACCAGTGTGAGAGGTGTGCGAGAGCACATCATGAAAATGCGGGACATAGCGGCTCGGCTCAAAACACTTGAAGTGGAAATGTCTGAGACTTTTCTTGTGCACTACATTCTATGCACTCTTCCACAAAAATATGGACCTTTCAAAATTTCTTACAACACACATAAGGATAAATGGTCAATTAATGAATTAATGATCATGTGTGTTCAAGAGGAATGAAGGTTGTTAATGGAAACGAGTGATAATATTTTTATGACTACACAAGAAAAGTACAAGAAGCAAGTCAAAGTCAAGGGAAAAGGGAAAGGAATAATACCACCCCAACCTGACATCAAGAAATAATCCAAGTGTTTCTTCTGTAAAAAGACAGGACACATAAAGAAGGATTGCAATAAATTTAAAGACTGGCTTGAAAAGAAAGGTATTCCTACTTCATTTGTCTGTTATGAATCTAATATGGTTAATATGATTTATAACACATGGTGGATTGATTCTGGTTCTACAATCCATGTTACAAATACCTTGCAGGGTATGCAAAACCTAAGGAAGCCAATAGAAAATGAGCGAAGCATCTATTCAGGAAACAAGATGTCTTCGCATATGGAGGCTATTGGGACTTGCTGCCTAGTGTTGAATAGTGGTTATATTTTAAAATTGAAAAAGACCTTTTATGTTCCTAGTTTTTTTAGGAATTTAATTTCAGTTTCAAAACTTGTACCCCTTGGTTATTCATTTCAGTTTTTGAATAAATCAATAAATTTGTTTTATAAATCAAATCTTATTGGAAATGGTACAATGGTTGATGGTCTTTTCTCTATTTATTTACAAAATAATAACATCACTATGCATGTTTAAGGAGGTATTAAAAGATGTGTTATAAATGAAGATTCCTCTATATTATGGCACAGGAGATTGAGACACATCTCCATAGAGAGAATTAAAAGATTAGTAAATGATGGAGTACTCAGTACTTTAGATTTTACTGATTTTGAGACTTGTGTGGACTGCATTAAGGGAAAGCAGACCAATAAGTCTAAAAAAGGTGCCAAGAGGAGTACAGAAATATTAGAAATCATACATTCAGATATATGTTGTCCAGATATGGACATGCAAAGTCCGAAATACTTTATCTCTTTCATTGATGATTATTCACGATACATGTATATCTACATGCTTCATAATAAAAACGAAACACTTGAAGCCTTTAAGGTTTTTAAGGCTGAAGTGGAGAAGTAATGTGGAAAACATATTAAGATCGTGAGAACTGATAGAGGTGGAGAATATTACGGTAGATACACTGAGAATGGACAGGCACCTGGTCCGTTTGCGAAGTTTCTCCAAGAACATGGGATTGTTGCCCAATATACTATGCCTGATTCTCATGACCAAAATGGTGTAGCTGAGAGGAGAAACCGAACATTATTGGATATGGTGAGGAGCATGTTTAGTAGCTCTAAACTTCATAAATCTTTGTGGACTGAAGCTCTTAAGACAGCTGTGTATATATTAAATCGAGTTCCAACTAAGGCTGTCTCAAAGACGCCATTTGAGTTATTTAAAGGTTGGAAATCGAGTTTGCAACATATACGCATTTGGGGTTGTCCTTCTGAAATAAGAGTTTACAACCCACATGAAAAGAAACTAGACCCAAGAACTATAAGTGGATATTTCATTGGGTATGCCAAAAAATCCAAAGGGTACAGATTCTATTGTCCATCTCACAATACTAGAATTGTGGAATCAAGAAATGCAAAATTTCTTGAAAATGAATTAATTAGTAGGAGTGATCATGACATAGTTTCTGAGAATGATCACATTAATGCACAACCCTCTTATTCAAATGACACATTGGTCGTTATTCACATCCCTCAAGACCAGATGGGTGTTAGACAACCAGTTACTGAAGTTCCACAAATTGCTGATGAAAAACCAGTAGATCAAGTTGTTAATGAAGAACAACAAGAAATTGTTGATCAACCAAACAACCTAAGGAGATCTACTAGAATTAGAAGATCAGCTATATCTAGTGATTATGTTGTGTATTTACAAGAATCGGATTTTAACATCGGAGCCGAAAATGATCCTGAAACGTTTTCACAAGCCATGAGTTGTAATGAGTCAAAACTATGGTTTAATGCTATGAAAGAAGAGATGAATTCTATGGCAGTTAATGGAGTCTGAGATCTTGTTCAGTTGCCTGATGGTGTAAGAGCCATTGGATGTAAATGGGTCTTCAAAACAAAGAAAGACTCATTAGGCAACATTGAAATGTATAAAGCAAGACTCGTTGCTAAAGGATTCACTCAACAGGAAGGAATCGATTATAAGGAGACTTTTTCTCATGTATCTAAAAAAGATTCTCTTCGTATCATTCTAGCATTAGTTGCACATTTTGACTTGGATTTACAACAAATGGATGTGAAAACAGCTTTTCTCAATGGAGAACTAGAGGAAAAGGTTTATATGAAGCAACCTGAAGGATTCTTCTCTAGTAATGGTGAGCAATTGGTATGTAAGCTTAAGAAATCTATATATGGATTGAAACAAGCTTCCCAGTCAATGCTATTTAAAATTTCATGATGTTATCTCTTCATTTGGATTCGTTGAGAACCTCATGGATCAATGTATATACCAGAAGGTCAGTGGGAGTAAGATTTGTTTCCTTATTCTATATGTGGATGATATATTACTTGCAACCAATGATAAGGGTTTGATATATGAGGTGAAACAATTTCTCTCTAAAAACTTTGATATGAAGGATATGGGTGAGGCATCTTATGTGATTGGCATTAAGATACATAGAGACAGAATTCGAGGTATTATAGGTCTGTCTCAAGAAACCTATATAAACAAAGCTTTAGAGAGATATCGGATGAAAGATTGTTCACCAAATATAGCTCCCATTGTGAAAGGTGAAAATTCAATTTGAGCCAATGCCCAAAGAATGATCTAGAGCGGGAACAAATGAAAAACATTCCTTATGCTTCTGCTGTTGGAAGCTTATTGTATGCTCAGGTTTGCACTAGACCTGACATTGCATTTGCTTGTTGGGATGTTGGGAAGATATCAGAATAATCCAGGTTTAGATCACTGGAAAGCTGCAAAGAAAGTAATGAGGTACCTTCAAGGGACCAAAGATTATATGCTTATGTTCAGACGAACTGAGAATTTGGAAGTAATTGGCTACTCTGATTCAGACTACGCTGACTGCATTGATTCAAGAAAATCCACTTCAGGATATATTTTCATGCTAGCTGGTGGAGCTGTATCTTGGAGGAGTGCAAAACAGACAATGACTGCTACTTCCACTATGGAAGCTGAGTTCGTAGCTTGTTTTGAGGCAACCTCACATGGTGTATGGTTGAAGAGTTTCATTTCAGGGCTTAGAATTATGGATTCTATATCTAGGTCATTAAGAATATATTGTGACAATTCAGCTGTTGTTTTTATGGCTAAAAATAACAAAAGTGGTAGTCGAAGCAAGCACATCGACATTAAGTATTTAGCCATACGAGAACGTGTTAAAGATAAGAAGTTACTTATCGAGCACATTAGCACTGAATTGATGATTGCGGATCCTTTGACTAAGGGCATGCCACCATTGAAATTTAAGGATCATACAGAAAGAATGGGACTTGGTTCCTTTATGTAATTTTGTTGTAAGTACAAATTTAATGAAATTATGATGTGATATTTTCTCATATTTATTGTGTACACATTCATTGATTTGAGAAATATCAATAAAGTTGGACCTCGAATAAACATTGGGTTTATTCATTAAGTTATACAGATTTGAGAAACATAATGCATTGTAATACATGGAAGATAATATTCGTTTTAAGATGACTTATCGCCATGATTCATGTATTTTGTTTTCTCCTATGGTAAAAGAGATATATGTGTCAAGTGGGAGAATGTAAGAAAAACGTGACACATGTTAAAGAAGAAGAGTGTACAAATTGATATTGGCGACGGCCAAGAAAATTTAGATGCGTACACGATTCTCCTTCTGAATCTCGGCTCCCGATACATTCATCGATGGTATGAAAAAACGCCTATAAATAGAGACGATTGAGGTCCCTAAACATACACATCTCATAAGAAATATACACCATCTACGGAGAACGTGAAGTGCTTAGAAGGCTTCAACCACTCAGAGAAATCAAAAATTTTCAATGGCCGGAGGTAATTCTCGATCCGCTTCCGCATATTATATATCATGTTTATATACGTGCAAAACATGATTTTTGAGAAAAACTTCTAACATATAAATCCAAGACGTGTTAACATACTTCTCATTTGCATCAATAAGTTCTTCATTATCCCATCTTTGTATCATCTGCACAGGAAAAAATCATTATCTCAAGAATATAAGATCTACAATGTCTGATTTGACTTTTTGGGATCATCTCTTAGCTGTCTTGGCTAACAAGTCCTGCAAATTCATGGGGTAGCACATGCTTGTGTGCACCCTGGACCAAACGTTGTCTGCTAGGATCTCATTGACGGCATCCGCCGGATGAAATTTGTCCCACCAAATATGACTAGAAGCATTACTGCAAGCCATATCAGGGGAAATGCACATTATCCACCCTTTGTATTTTCCAAAGCCACAGCATGCATCAGTCGTGAGACTAAATCCTATAAAGGGCTCATATAAATAGCATTCGACAAAATGTTGCGACAACTTGTTTGTGGAAATGATATCAAGAATTCTTTTTCTCAAAAAAGAAAAGGATCAAGAATTCTTACCGCAACGGTTGTGATTATTTATAATGTCCATAGAGCCCACAAATGCATCACAAAAGATCACATTGGCTTCAGGAAGTTCGGGGTTAAGTTCCTCGACCATTAATCTCATAGCGAAGTTGAACTCCAGTATCATGTCATTTATCATGTCGATTCACTCCCCATTCTTGCTATGATACAACCACAAGTAATATGGCCCACGTCCTATTGGGGCTAATCCCATGACAAGCACATTTCTAACATTTGTATTGTAGAGATTCTGCAAGATAAGAGTAAATTGAATTCAGGATAGCTCTCATTTTTATATGACATTCAAATGGATCTGGTGCCACATTGAATCGAGTAGAGAAAGCCTCCCATCAGAATGTAAAGTCTTTAAACTTCACGAAGTTAGTTAAAAATATATAAATTTATTACCTTAATCTCCTGCTTCATCGATCGCGCTGGTTGAAACTCCATGGCAGATACAGAGATTGTATGCTACCCTGTAGAAGTTGTCAAAACCAAATGATAGTAAGATTCTGAGACCGAGCATCTGCCGTTGCGTGGTGGTAATAGTCCAACTCAAAATTTGTAAACCACGCTGCAGCCCAAGCACTGCATTCCGATTTGGCAGCGGGATCGATTTGGGTTTGCTTCCATTATTCCTAGTTCTCCTGGCGGGCTATGGAGAAGGCGGTTGAAAATGTTTGAAATTTCCTAATATGACCGAGTTGGTTAATTATGAGATCAATGAATGGAACTTTTTTTCAATAATTTGGATTTATTTTTTTTGGGGTATATTTATTTTAAGTTTAATGGAAATTATTTTGATCTATAAATTTTTGGTTGAATTTTAAGTTAGTATGTTTATTTCGTAAATCATTTTAACGATTTAGAGATTGATACGTGAGATGATAATCATCGAATGAGTGAGTCTCATGTGAGACCGTCTCACGGATCTTAATCTGTGAGACGGGTCAACCCTACGGATATTCACAATAAAAAGTAATACTCTTAGCATAAAGAGTAATACGACCCGTGAAACCGTCTCACACAAGTTTTTGCCTCAGTCGAATAATAAGTTTTATAAGGCTATACAATTTGTCTTAGCTTCTATTTTTTTAAAGAATTTTCAATGACATTCTGTTGTGTGTGGTAAAAATTTATTATAACGATATAACTTCCAAAAAAACATTACAACAACACAAACGTCAAATTTTGATCGACCACTTTATAAACAATGTTTAATTATTTATCCTAATATTTTATATCCTAGTGATTCTCGTTAGGCTTATGTAAACAATTAAAACATCATGATTTCTATCGAACTATTTTGGGGAAGGATTAATGATCACTTTGAATTTTGTAGACTTTTTTAGTGCTCCGTGAAATATGGGGCAGTGTCTTATTATTTTCCTTTTTTAGTGCGATATCTTATTATTTTCTTGGTTATTCTACTTTTGGGTTTATCCCAAAAAACAGAGAAAAATAAATAAATATTTGATTTGAATCTTTTGCGCTTAAAGGTGATGGAAAGCCAAAAGAAGTTAATTATATAGCTCAATAATCTTCTGTCTTGGTGTTTATACTTTCTTATCTATACTAATTTCACATTTTATGTACAACTTACAATCAACGACTTCAAATAAAAGTGGAATACTACGCCAAAAAAAAATTAACTAGAAAATAAAAGTGACAAAAACGGGTTTTTTATTTTAATTTTTTAAAAAATTAATTCAAAAAATAATTTTAATGGTGGTGTTTTGCAAGATTGCTACAAAACGACATGGGAAATAGCGGACGCAGCAAAATTATTTTGCAGTGTCTGCTTACAGTAGCAGTGGACGTTGCTTCAGCGCGATTTCCTCAATTGTATCTTTATTTTCGACGCAATTCTTGCGTTGAATGTGCATTATTCGTGCGTTGAATATGCATGATTCATGCTTTCAAAATCTATCAATCTCTCATTAGTTTGTTTCATTATATTCAAAATCTTCACAATTTCTAAACTTATTTACCTTTGTATTTCTTTCTTTTCTACACTTTTTAAGTCTAAAATGATTTTGTCACTTTGTTTAAATTTACCTCTATCCGGAATTTCTTTTTCCAAATGGCTATTATTGATGTGCTTTTATATTTTTATGGTCATGTTATTGTCGAGAATGGATCGGTCAAATAAAGTATTCTTTATATTAGATTGATACGAGTATTATGGTCTCTCACTTTGTTGGAGTTTGTTCAAGTTTTGCATAAAATTTTAGGAGTCGATTTAGAAAAATATTCATTGTTGGAGATCATCTTAGCATAAAGTTCAAGTCAATCTCGTTGATGACTGACACCTTAGACTTTACAATGCAATGTAACAATATGCATATGTTGCATTATACATGGAAACAAATTCAGCTGATCATCATGTTGGTTTTGATGAACCAGAATCACACGTTCCACACATATCGATTCTGTGAGGACCGAATATTTTTTTAATCAACCTTTAATTAATATTTTCAAGGAAGTTAGGATATTGGATTCTTCAGTTAATTGAGAAATACATTGTACATCCTTGTATTGAAAATTTTATATATTGAAAATATTTGGTATTAAGTCAATAATATTTACACCAAGGCATGCATATTTTCGAAAATTGGGAATGGAATTTACAAGATTGGAATGACATACAAGTTTAGAGGAATTAAGGCATAAGAATTTCAAGCAAATTTCAAAATTTTCTCCAAGATTAAATGCCTAATTATTGTGATGGATAGATATTAGGCTAATTGGAAAGAAACCATCAACCCTTTCTCACAAAATCTTTGACCTAGCCACCTAAATTTCAAACCAATCAAAAGGGTGATGAATCAAGAAATGATTGGGATCAAATAATGGTAAGATTTGGTGACGAAATAAAAGGGAATTGTGTGATTTTGATACCAAACGAGCAAGATTTGGCTGCCACCTTAAGCTCTCATCCTCTCACTTATAAATACTCCATCAAACCTAGTCATTCTCACACCCAAGTTTCGAGATTTCCTAGTTGCAATAATTCGAAAATTTAAGCAGCATAGTTGAGGCGAAATTCTGCTTGTGTTCGTCCAAGAATTAGGCTGGAAAAATGAACTGAAGCGCTGCCCGAGCAAGAAGCCAGAAGCAATCCAATCCAAAGTCGTGCGCTCCACGTTTTTAGCACTCAAATATACTGTAAGTGGGCTTGTTTTAAAGATTAAATTTTGTTATGCATGTTCGTTTTTTGAAAATACGGTTGAGTACACCTTCTTCTCCTACTACTTTTCTTGTCTTGGTTGTAATACGGTTTTGGGCACTGTGAGGAGTCGACTGTATATGGGTGAGAATCCCAACCATGACATGACCCTTATGCGGTGGAGATGTAACCGCTATATGGCCTCGCCTCCTTAGAGGAGTAAAAATTAGGGACTGATATCAGTAAACCATAGAAGGTAGATGAATCTCAGTACCTGGTAAATGTTATGCACGTGATATGAATGATGTTATGCAAGTCATGTGATTTTCGAAATTATGCATGTTGTTATATTGTGCTCGATACGGCCCACACTTGCTGAGTATTTCCCAAAATACTCACCTCCTTACAACTCTTTCCCAGAGATACCCGAGGAAGAACCCGAGAAAGATGAGTCGGACCAGTTTTGGGGCTGGTGAACTTTCAAGATTTAGTTTAAGTTAATATTATTATTATTATTATTCAGTTTTTAACGCTTCCGCACTACTATTTCATTTGGGGTTGTAAAGACAATTGTTATTTCGTTTGAATTATGATATATAAATTGGTTTTTGTTTATATTGTGCTACGAGGCTGGTTGTTTTTCGATTGTGTGATTGTTAAACAACGCCGTTGTCAACCTTGAGTTTCGGGGCATGACAGATTCAGGGTTCAAATAACCAACTCAATACTTCTTCATATGGGGGTTTTCATTAGTCATATTCATATGTTGCACGGGTAACTGAAGGACTAAGCAATATATATTTGAAGCATGGAAGTGGATCGTGGGATCAATATATCAGTGGCTCATCTGAACCAAATTCTGCTGCATATATGTTGGCCGAATACGACACTAGGTTGGGACCTAAATGTTGACAGAGCAAGTTGGAATCCAGAAATACATAATTGTGCAGCAAACAATGATGGCTTAGATACCAGGCTCGTAGTCCAGATATGATCACTAGTGATGATTTTTCTAGGAGTGATAATAAATCAGAGATGTCACATAGCAATTCTAAAGAAGAAGAAGAAGAAAAAATAATAATAATAATAATAAGTGAATGATGACGAAAATGTGAATACACATGCTAATCCTGATAAGGGGACATCATCTCGTCAACCACTCTGTGAAACGTTTCAGAGAAAAGTCATACCATTTATTTTTAGCACTTCTGAAATGCCATCATTTTTCAATAAATTTTTAGGGGAAGAGCCTCTTGATTTTGTCGGTGTACTTTTTGGAATGCGAACAAGCTACTATAATATGGAGATAGGATAATTATGCGTAAATATGATTTTTAAGGATAAGAACGATCTGGCTGCATATGTGAAGGATTATTCTATTATAGTTGTTAGACGTGAGTATCGTGTCGTGGATAGCATATGCATGTTCTGGAAATGAAGGTGCAAAAATTATTCTTCTATGGTCCTATGTCGATGGGGTCTTCGAGCTTCTTTCAAGTCGAAAACGAGTTAATGGAAAGCAATAAAATATGTCAGACCTCACACACATATATTTACCAATGTTGGTGTGAGGCCCGGGGCCGAAGAGGGCGGGGGGTGATCGCCGGTGCCATGAGGTTGCACGGACAATGAGCGGCTCCTGGCAGGCTTCTAGGTGGAGGGAACATGAATGAACCGATCCCACACCGGAATGAGAGGGATTCCGAGACTGTTCAATGTAATGGACTGTACAGTTGAAGAGGGCTTAAAAGATTTGATTGGTACTACTCATATCACGAAGGTGCATCTTCTTTTCGGTAGCTCATCACATAAGAACTTCAAAGTTAAGCGTGCTTGACTTGGGGCAATTTTGGGATGGGTGACCTCCTGGGAAGTTTCCCAGGGTGCGTGTGAGTGAGGACATAAGCACGCTGGAAAGACTCGTCTTGGTACCGTGAGGACAGTCGTCGAATCTGGGACGTTACAGTTGGTATCAGAGCCGACCTCTCTTAATACGGTGTGGTTCGGGGACGAACCAAGCGGAAGCTGGTGGGCATGTGAGGCCCGGGGCCGAAGAGGGCGGGGGGTGATCGCCGGTGCCATGAGGTTGCACGGACAATGAGCGGCTCCTGGCAAGGCTTCTAGGTGGAGGGAACATGAATGAACCGATCCTACACCGGAATGAGAGGGATTCCGAGACTGTTCAATGTAATGGACTGTAAAGTTGAAGAGGGCTTAAAAGATTTGATTGGTACTACTCATATCACGAAGGTTTATCTTCTTTTCGGTAGCTCATCACATAAGAACTCCAAAGTTAAGCGTGCTTGACTTGGGGCAATTTTGGGATGAGTGACCTCCTGGGAAGTTTCCCAGGGTGCGTGTGAGTGAGGACATAAGCACGCTGGAAAGACTCGTCTTGGTACCGTGAGGACAGTCGTCGAATCTGGGACGTTACAGTTGGTATCAGAGCCGACCTCTCTTAATACGGTGTGGTTCGGGGACGAACCAAGCGGAAGCTGGTGGGCATGTGAGGCCCGGGGCCGAAGAGGGCGGGAGGTGATCGCCGGTGCCATGAGGTTGCACGGACAATGAGCGGCTCCTGACAGGCTTCTAAGTGGAGGGAACATGAATAAACCGATCCCACACCGGAATGAGAGGGATTCCGAGACTGTTCAATGTAATGGACTGTACAGTTGAAGAGGGCTTAAAAGATTTGATATGTACTACTCATATCACGAAGGTGCATCTTCTTTTCGGTAGCTCATCACATAAGAACTCCAAAGTTAAGCGTGCTTGACTTGGGGCAATTTTGGGATGGGTGACCTCCTGGGAAGTTTCCCAGGGTGCGTGTGAGTGATGACATAAGCACGCTGGAAAGACTCGTCTTGGTATCGTGAGGACAGTCGTCGAATCTGGGACGTTACAGTTGGTATCAGAGCCGACCTCTCTTAATACGGTGTGGTTCGGGGACGAACCAAGCGGAAGCTGGTGGGCATGTGAGGCCCGGGGCCGAAGAGGGCGGGGGGTGATCGCCGGTGCCATGAGGTTGCACGGACAATGAGCGGCTCCTGGCAGGCTTCTAGGTGGAGGGAACATGAATGAACCGATCCTACACCGAAATGAGAGGGATTCCGAGACTGTTCAATGTAATGGACTGTATAGTTGAAGAGGGCTTAAAAGATTTGATTGGTACTACTCATATCACGAAGGTTTATCTTCTTTTCGGTAGCTCATCACATAAGAACTCCAAAGTTAAGTGTGCTTGACTTAGGGCAATTTTGGGATGGGTGACCTCATGGGAAATTTCCCAGGGTGCGTGTGAGTGAGGACATAAGCACGCTGGAAAGACTCGTCTTGGTACAGTGAGGACAGTCGTCGAATCTGGGACGTTACAGTTGGTATCAGAGCCGACCTCTCTTAGTACGGTGTGGTTCGGGGATGAACCAAGCGGAAGCTGGTGGGCATGTGAGGCCCGGGGCCGAAGAGGGCGGGGGGTGATCGCCGGTGCCATGAGGTTGCACGGACAATGAGCGGCTCCTGGCAGGCTTCTAAGTGGAGGGAACATGAATGAACCGATCCCACACCGGAATGAGAGGGATTCCGAGACTGTTCAATGTAATGGACTGTACAGTTGAAGAGGGCTTAAAAGATTTGATTGGTACTACTCATATCACGAAGGTGCATCTTCTTTTCAGTCGCTCATCACATAAGAACTCCAAAGTTAAGCGTGCTTGACTTGGGGCAATTTTGGGATGGGTGACCTCCTGGAAAGTTTCCCAGGGTGCGTGTGAGTGAGGACATAAGCACGCTGGAAAGACTCGTCTTGGTACAGTGAGGACAGCCGTCGAATCTGGGACGTTACAGTTGGTATAGACTATCACAACTTAAACAGTGATATGGTGGCACACTCTATTGGGAGTTGAACGATGTGATCCTTCATACGAGATTAAGTATGTCATGAAAATGTGAAAGATAAATATGGATATCAAATCTCGTATATGAAAGCATGGCGAAGTTTGAAACACAAGGTGGAAATTGCATACGGTATATGGGAGAGTTTCGTGAAACTACGTCCAAAATATATGTGTCATGTCCAAATATAATAAAAGGGAACAATTGTGGAGTAGAAGCATCTCATATCAAACACTGAAGCGATAAAGACGTTGAACTTTGTTTTATGGGCATTCAAGCAGTGTATGGATGGATTTTGGCACTGTTGAAAAGTTATTATTGTCGATGTACACATTTATACACAAAATACATGCATAAAATGTTGGTCGTTGAAACTTTGGATACGAAAAAGCATATTCTACCGCTATCATTCGCCATTGTAGATGAAGAAATATCTTATTTCTGGAAATGGTTCTTGGAGAATCTAGGTCGACTTGTTGTTTGTGATGCAAATGGTATGTGCCTAATTTCTTATATATATAAAGGAATTGTGTGAGTAGCTAAGGACCTACCATGTTTTCAATCTCCTCATCGTGTGCATCATTTTTTTTAGACACGTCTGCTCAAATTTTATTTCTAGATTCAAAGATGTTAATTTGAAATATTTATGCTAAGAAGCAGGCACACGATATCAAATTTATAAGTTTGAAACAAAAATGGAAGCAATCAAGAACAAAAAAATTTTGGCACATAGATGTTTGGTTGGAATTGCGAAAGAGAAATAGAGTATGGCCCATGACGGTGGTTGGCGTCGCTGGGTGATGACAAGTTGACAACCAAAATGTCGGAGTGTTTAAACAGTGTATTAATAGGAGCTCGCTATACTTCCTATATCTGCGATAATACACTTGACCCTTCTAAGGTATGTACAGTACTTCATTGAATGTGTGACAAGAGGTAGTCATATGATTCAGGAAAATCAGATATGGTCAGATTATGTATGTCGGAAGTATGAGAAATGGGCAAGAAAATTTAGTGAACATCATGTTACCAAATATGATATACGAGAGCAAACAGATTTGGTTGGGACCGGAGGAAGAGCAAGTCGTGCCAACATATGCAGGTGGTGAAATTATCAACAAATGATTGTTCATGTGGTAAATGGGGACGATTTTTGGCATCTCATGTTATTTGCACCTCTAAATGATACTAGCTAGATCCAACAACACTTGTGCAGTCGTAGTACAACATGTCTGAGTACCTAGCAACGTATGAGGGAAGATTTCAACATCTTACATATGAACGATACTGGGATCTAACCACGTTTGAGTTGCAGCACAACCCGGTTAGACATGAAAGAAGAAGAGTTGATAGTGGCATAACAACTAGATTGAGAAATTAGATAGATTGGTCAGTAGTTAGAGATCGACAACATCAAACTATGAATACGTAAAATGTTTTTAATTTTAATTTGTCAAATATATTTTTGCTTATTCCATTTTTTTATTATGAAATAATTGTTTTATTCAATTTTTTATTTCATCAATCAAATAAATGTGATACCAAAATAATATCGATAATTGAAAAATATAGAACCGACTGCAAAGATATCTCCTGATCAATAAAAATTATGTATAATGAATATTCATGTTAAATATTAAATTTTAGTTGTTGATAGACAAAAGTATTGTATTTGACCTTTTAAAATAAAATCAATATTTTAAATAATTCAAAAATATATAAATCTTGATTACGAAATTTTAGTGCAATATATAATTTAATTTGTACAATAATATTTTTTAGTATGATATATTTCGTTTTTTAACTTCTTCAAGATAATATCAATCATCTATTCAATTTTAGTTGTTACTATACAAAAGTATTGTATTTGAATTTTTAAAAATAAAATCAATATTTTATATAATTCGAAAATATCATAATCTTAATTATGAAATTCTAGTGCAATATGTAATTTAATTGATACAATGATACAAATAACTTTCGGTTCCAATCAGAAAAGTCTAAATTATAAAATTTCAATCGAAAGAATCATCATCGGAATTACAATAATACAGATGGCTTTCAGTTCCACATTGAGGGGGATTACGTTTTCTCGTCCCTCTACGTAGTCTAATATCTTGATTAATAATAAATATTTCTCTCTCGCATATCATGAACAAATTTTTGCAGACCAACATTACTAAGATCTGTAAAACTTTGGATATTTAACCACATTGAAGTTTGATAATCCTGGTCGGCAAACGAATGTTGGTCAGTACCTAATGGATCTGATGATTATGTATTACCGAAAAAATCTGATGGTCAAGCTGGCCATGTATTATCCCAAAAAAACTGATGGATCATATGGGCCTGTGTTACCAAAAAAAAACATGATGAAGCAGATGACCCTGAATTACCAAAAACACATGATGTATCAGATGTCTTTGTATTACCGAAAAAAGATGATGGTCCAGATGTTGTAATCTCATATCCAACAAAAGATCGTATAGTATTAAACTTAGCTGATGGACCAATAGTGGTAAACCAAGACATATATGTTTTCATTAACCAGCTGTATGTGAAACATCTATTCCAGTCACTAGGCCATCGTTAATTTTTAGACCTCAAATTATCGAAATATATTGTAATTATGACAATTTATTCACCACATCTAAAATGAAATGTGTGTGTCTCACGTCGCTATCGTTCAATAAGAGCAGTAATTAAATTATTTTCACACACTCAGAAATCTAAATTGTAAAACCCATAAAATCTCATATGATTTAAGTATGCAAGGACACGATTGTGTAAATAATTTCCAACATCTAACATCCAAACCAGATTGTCGGACCACTTAACTCTTACAATATCATCAACATGAAATCGTTGATGACATATACGTCGCTGTAAGTAGAAAATACCGAGATCTTCTGGTACACAATGAAAAATTCGATCTACATTTTTTTAAATGGACGAATATTTGGTTTTTCGTTCTATTATATCGTTCTTCATATGCAAATATTGAAGATTTATTTATAGTAAAGTATGCTCGAATGTTTGGCTATTGAAAGTCACACGTTTAAAAGTTGCAGCGTCCATTTACATTTACAACGGATGCTGTTGTTGCATATGATGTGCTGCCGGAAAAGCTATAGTAGAACCCTGTAATTATTGCAGTACCCTTCAAAATGCCAGCAACCATATTATTATTGAAATTATTTTTTAAAAAAAACCCCGTCAAAGGACAAATAATACCAACAATCAAACATGCAAGAAAAAGTCTTTGTTTTCACACGCACTTTTGCCTCGTTTATTCTTCTCCACCTTCCCATGTTGTAAGAACATAAGCCTAGAGAATCAACTTAATTCTATATTTGAATACAAATATTCAAGAAATGGGGAAACCTAACCCCCGCAGAACCTCCACCGGCAGCACAAACTTAGCCTCATGCACTCTCGCCGCCATCTTCTTGATTTTCCTCATCATTATAATCTTCATTATCTACTTCACAGTCATCAGACCCAAAGAACCAAATCTCACCGTTAACTCCGTTCAGGTCCCCTCCTTCTCCGCCGCGAACGCTACCGTCAGGTTCACCTTCTCCCAGTACGTCACCGTCAGCAACCCCAACCGCGCCGTTTTCACCCACTACGACAGCTCCGTGCAGCTGCTCTACGGAGGAAGCCAGGTAGGTTTCATGTTCATCCCCGCCGGGAAGATCTCCGCTGGCAAAACTCAGTACATGGCCGCCACGTTCTCGGTTCAGCCGATCCCGTTAATGCCTGCGTCAGCTGGGACGAGAGGGGAGGTGGGTCCCACCGCGACGAACGGACCACGGTTCGAGCCGAGCATGGAGGTGGAGTCGAGGATTGAGATGGCGGGTCGGGTACGGATCCTGCATTTCTTCAATCACCACGTGGTGACGAGGGTGGATTGTAGGGTTGCCATTGGTGTTAGTGATGGATCTGTTTTGGCATTCCATTGTTAGTCATTTTCTTTCATTTATTTTTCCTTTTTCAGAATTGTCACCCCTTTTTTAATTTAACCAAAAGGAAAAAGTTTTTTCCTAAAAAAAATCGATGGAAATCGGAAATATTGATATTTTTCTTTATTTAAATTGCAAATTTTAATTTTCTGATTCACATTTTTCAAGGTGATGAAAATTATTGTAGCATTATGTGGAGATCATAAAAAAAATAACTCATAATTTTACTATTTTACCAAAAATAATAGCTAACGATGATAATTCAATTATGAGCATAAAATCAAAGAATGAAGCAAGAAATATGACCATATACTTGCTCCCTATTACCAAACCCGAATGAACTTTATTGATACCTGTGAGGCCCGGGGTCGAAGAGGGCGGGGGGTGATCGCCGGTGCCGTGAGGTTGCACGGATAATGAGCGGTTCCTGGCAGGCTTCTAGGTGGAGGGAACATGAATGAACCGATCCACACCGGAATGAGAGAGATTCCGAGACTGTTCAATGTAATGGACTGTACAGTTGAAGAGGGCTTAAAAGATTTGATTTGTACTAGTCATATCACGAATGTGCATCTTCTTTTCGGTAGCTCATCACATAAGAACTTCAAAGTTAAGCGTGCTTGACTTGGGGCAATTTTGGGATGGATGACCTCCTGGGAAGTTTCCCATGGTGCGTGTGAGTGAGGACATAAGCACGCTGGAAAGACACGTCTTGATACAGTGAGGACAGTCGTCGAATCTGGGACGTTACAATACCTAATCTTATTCCATGTTATAAGTCAAATATTATTTATTAATTTTTGAAAATATATTTGGAAAATTGCTTTAAAATATCATATTTAATCAACATCTGACTGGGTTCACCTCATGCAACATGGCAAAAACTTGTGTGAGACGGTCTCACGGGTCGTATTTTATGAGACAGATCTTTTATTTGGGTATCAATTAAAAAATATTATTTTTTATGCTAAGAGTATTACTTTTTATTGTAATATCTGTAGAGTTGAACCGTCTCAAAGATAAAGATTCATGAGACCGTCTCACAAGAGACCTACTCATGCAACATTAGTCTCATGAATTGAGATATAAATTCCCGGGAAAAAATCTTTTCATGATAAGTTCGTCTTTCGTTATCTTGATTTTCTATTTTATGCTAAGAGTATTATTTTTTATTGTAATATCTGTAGAGTTGAACTGTCTCAAAGATAAAGATTCATGAGACCGTCTCACAAGAGACCTACTCATGCAACATTAGTCTCATGAATTGAGATATAAATTCCCGGGAAAAAATCCTTTCATGATAAGTTCGTCTTTCGTTATCTTGATTTTCTATTTTAGCTTTTATTCAATGTTAAATTATATTTATAACAATAATGATTTTTTCAACATTGAAAATAGGATAAATCATTTTTTAATATAAAAGAAGTGGTAATTCAAATATAATGATTTTCAATTAACTATTCCTAAACTATGATCGGATCCTTCTCGAATAAAGTGTTGTAGTTTGATCTTTGATGAAAAATGGCCATAAATTAGGGCAATTGAACCCGTATTTTGTGGTAGTGGTGTTATTTGCACGGTTGAAATTCACAGAAATTTGCCCCCACTCCCTCGGGATTGGAGTCAAAAGATTTTACTTTTGCTTTTTATTCCACTGATATATAACTAAATCCATATTTATAATATTTTTCAGAAATAATAATATTTAATGCTAAATTCCATTTTTTCAGTTGGAGTCTCTTGATCTGAGATTTTGATGTAAGATAAGCTACAAGATATCGATAATTCTATTTCTATATTGATAAATCATTTTTGGGCTAACACATGTGCCACATGATATGCTGATGTGGAAAGTGAGAAATGTAATTTACTAGTAGAGTTGTTAAAATGAGTTAGGTCTATCGATTTAACCAGTCACACCACGTCAAAAAAAGTGAATTGTATTGAGAATTTCGTGATCTGTACAAATATAACTAAAAATTGACGAGTTGATTGTCTTGTCCAGTCAAATAAGCATATTGGATTTGCAATATCCCAACCCGTCCAAATGAAAGACGGTCTTGTCCCGCCATGACGGTCTGCAAACCGACCCACCCCATTGACCCGATTTTGACAACTCCATCTACTTGTTTTTATACCTGTTGAATTCACTAATCGAAAAATATTTACAAGTGCACTAGACATTTTAATCGAACTTGCTCATTTGATATGGATGTATGCTTTGAGTAAATTTTGTAGACTCCAATCGCAATTCGTATGCCATTTACAAAAATTATTATTATTTTATTTCATTTTATCATTACTATCTAACACAGGCTTCGTAGCCATTATACCAACAATAAAAAGAATACATTTATTAAAAAAAATTTAAAAAAAAATACTAATTAAGCTTTCCCAAAATTCATAATAGCAGCCACAAGGCAAATTTTAATTTTAAATGATAAAATACGAAACACAGTTTCAAAATAACAAAACCATAAACGCTAAACTATAAATTTAGTTCAGCCCAACGTACTCCAGAGGTCAGTCAATTGGGCTTTACCCAATTGGTAACCAAGAATCATTATTCTCTAAAAAAAAGACATAAGTGAGTGTCTCACGGATCTTAATCTGTGACACGGGTTAATCCTATCGATATTCATAATAAAAAGAAATACTATTAGCATAAAAAATAATACTATTAGCATAAAAAGTAATACTTTTTCATGGATGACCCAAATAAGAAATTCATCTTAGAAATACGACCCGTGAGACCGTCTCACACAAGTTTTTGCTTAAGACAAAAGTGATGGACCCAATCCAATAATTTGGTATAAATATTTTTAACATATTATCTTTTTTATATTCCTTTTATATTTAATTAATATAATCTACTAGAATATCTTAATTTTGTGTCCATTCTGTGTGTCACCAAGAGCCTCTTGAAGTTTATAACTAAGCATATGACCAATGCGTGAATGTCAGGAAGTTTAACAGATACGATTACCCAACAGATAAGCCAACCATATACAGAAAACTTTTCCAATTTCAATAGAAGATAATATCTTGGTCGCCAATACTGCAAGCAAGAAGCAAAGAAAGACGAATTTTAAACCAAAGTGTAGTCATCTTTACTAGGAACGTATCTCCACGACCACAGAGGTTCGCACACACGATAGTTAATAGTGAAGACGACCCCTCACCCATGGCACAGCATGTTGACCACTTCCATTTCTCCTTCGTCCATTGTTCTGTTTGGATAACACCTTCATCCTCTGCTCCTTCATGTTAGCAAATAATGAGTCTAATGTTTGAGTCCTCTGTTTGGCCACAACATTTGCTTGATGCGCCGGTTTCTGCAAGCAGTTACACAATAGAGTCGACTAATCACAGAATTGAAAATTCAGGATCCCAAATTCAAATTGTATTGCAGCAAAGCCCAAATGAAAAGATTAATGATGAAAGACAAGACTTGAAAATATGCAACAATGTGAATATTTATGGATATGCAGAATTATACATTCACAGTGAAGCCACCTCCATTAGAAGCATTCTTAACTGGTGGGGCACCAACCCTGCAATACATGGAACAAAGTATAATTGGAAATAAAAAATGAAAGTAATAGTACAACACTAACCAGGGTATCCAAGACATCCAATATCATGAGACAAAATTGGTATGGCAGTCAGATATCATGATAGATGCAACCTTGCAGCTTAAACCAACAAGAGCAAGATAAACCATACCAGAATCAAAGGTGGATCTGGTAACTTTTTATTCATTAAAAAACTTGTATTCTGACCAGCATATAAAGAAACACTCTTCAGGAAGCAGGAAATAATCCCTCCCTAAACGGTCTGATATGCAAATGACTCGTAGGAACAGTAGATGAAACTTGACAAGCAGAACGGAACCACCACGAGAAGTACCACAGCTTAAACCAGCTTTTCAGTATCAACGTTTACCAATAACATGAGAAAATTCAACTGGACTACACATGCTGCTCAAGCTTCGTATAAAATAGCTTCACAAGCTAAACATGTAACCTCCAAAATGCACCATCTAATTCATTATTTTGTGTATGCATTCCCAAGCTCAAATGCCACTACAGCTTATGTTCGCAACCATTAGTTACCACGGCAACAACTGATTCAGAACCTAAACCATCCAAGCAATGCCAGTACGGAACGGAAACTATCAAACAACAAAATAGCAACGAGTCTACAAGATAATCGTCCAACATGCAACACACGGGCAGCTTCCTGTAGGAACCATATTAATCAACTTAATTTTCAACCCCAATGGGACAAGCTTGTTGGCATACGAGTTTCAAAGCAAAAGGACCTATTTCTAGCATCAGAAGTTAGCATATGATACAGAATCATCCGTGAGATTACACTGCAAACAAGGTCACATTTCTACAATGTTGTGTCTGTCGTAGACCTCCAACAATAAATATTAATATTACTGAAGTGTGAACTTCATATTCAGTAACAAACCAAATAATTGCACCATGGTATTGACTCGATACCGTATGCAACTCTGTCAGTCAACAGTTAACTTCCATACATGTAATTTATCTTCCTCTTAGTCAATGGAAATCAACTCCCCCCCTCCATCAAAAGCCAACTCAACATTTCCTAAACACATGAATTAGATGAATACCACTTCCAAAAGATAAGCTTGCCAGAATGAGCATGCTTCACATGTTGACAATGAACATTCAAAAGCACCAGACGATGACCTTACACCCAACAGCATGCTTTTGAAAATAGACAAGCAGAGTGGCACACCACAAAATGAACAACTAACCAACAATTACCTGCACCAAATAAAAAAAAATTCAGATGCGATAACCATGCATTCAAAAGAATTATAATAGTTTATTTTCAGTAACAGCCTCTGTAAAATAGGGAACATAAATTACCTTGGTTTATTAACATTGAAAGTCCTATTTCTGTTAAAACCTCTATTGCGAAGAGGCACAGCAGCAGCCTTTCTAGCAGCCTCAGTTGCCAAAGGAAACTGGTTTCCCTGAAAGTTTGACCTCCTCCGAGCAAGAGCTCCCTATCGAAGGAGAATAAGAAATTAGATGAACCATTTGTATCATAGAATAAATAACTCCTAATGCCTCTAACTGATGGGATAGATTTCTTCGGCCATGTTTACCTGTCTAAGGGAGGATCTGGTATCCATAAATTTTCTTAGTCTTGCTGATTTATCTTGGGTAGCATTGTTAGCAAACTTTTGATTCCGATTCTGTCATAATCGAATTAGATATTATTCAATCCAGATGTTAAATTTATATTGTCAGCAGAAAAACAAAAAGAATCAAGACAAAACAAAGATGGAATCTCACCGAAACTCTTTGCTTCTTAGGCTTAGCATCATTAGTCTTTGACATTTTAATAATATCATCTGTATCAAAAGTAATAGCACAGGACATGAGCAACATAATAATAGATTAATAGTTTTACACAAATAACTGTAACTAAAAAGCTAAAATAAAAGCATACCCAACGTCATATCCATTTTCTTCTCTGCGAGTGCAATAGTTTCACTACTGATGGGCTTAGCTGCCATCTGAAAGGGAAACAGAAATTGTCAGGAAAATAGGATCATCATATACATGCTCAAACCAGATTCGCTAAGACGCTTTGCTCACAAACATATTACATAAGCATCAAGCGAAGTGAAACTGAGGGAAAATATAAGAAGGGCGCCCAAAAAAAAAAGAAAGAAAAAGGGGCTTTTAAAACAAAATCGTTTGCATCACATTTTCCACCACTCAAGACAAGTTTTTCATTAAAAAAATTACCAATTTTCCCATCACTTCATCTTCATAACAAATTTTCAATAAAAATACAATAGAAACCACATAATATCGCATTTGTTGAATCCAGGATTCCTTCCAAAAAAACTACCACAATTCCGAAACACAAAATATTTGGAACTTCGAAATATTGCTAAAAGGGTGGAAAAACCCAATTACGTAGCTATAAGCACCAATCATAAAAACGTCGTAAATATGAGAGCACACGAACAACAAAGAAATGAATATAGGCACGTAAGATAAGAATCAAACTTCGAAGATACAATTACCTAAACACCTAAGCGAATGAATTCCGGGAAGAGAGTTCAAAGAAATTAGGGTAAGGGTTTTCACACAAATACGAATAAGATGTCGTCGAGATTAAAAGGTTCAAAACCTGTAGCTACGCCACCGACCACCGATGCGGTCGAACGCTATGAGCCCGTTTGTTATCGAAAATTTTTTGATTAAAAAAGTGTTTTTTTAAGTTGATTTTTAAAAGTATTTTTACAAGTAAAACTTGTGTTAGAGCATCCGCATTGTGGATGTTATAATACCCATCACCTTATCAAAAATCGTGGGGTCCACATGCCACATACACATTACATTAACACATCTATTCTCCCACATTCATTTTAACATTCACACTCATTATTTGTGGGTCTCGTTGTCCACTCATTCATCTTACTTTTATTTTACATTAAATAAATTCAATTTCAAATTTTTTAAAAAATTTAAATTATTATTATTTTATATTAATAATAATTTGTTTTTATATATTCAATACGTAAAATAATTTAATTTTATGAGTGTCATTTACTTAAAATTAAAAATTTATTATAAACCTAAAATAAAACGGTACAACATATAATAATAAATAACACTTGCATAAAAATAAAAGAAAATAAATTAAATTTAACACAAGATGCAAAATAATAATTCAAGGATTGTTGTTGTATTGTGACCAAATATGTTCAACTAAGTCGGCACGAAGTTGGTGATGCACATGAGTGTCACGTATTTCGGAATTTGTTTGGAGATATTCATGAAATCCTCGATTTGAGCCCTGGACGGGTTGTGCGGGTTCGTCACCTTCATCGTTGTACCAATTTCTCACGTGAACCCCCTCATCTTCGACAATCATGTTATGTAAAATAATGCATGCTAACATAATATATTTTAACTTTTTTTTGTACCAATAACGAGCTGGACCTCTGACAATTGCCCATCGAGCTTGGAGCACCCCAAATGCTCGTTCAACATCTTTTCTTGCAGACTCTTGTCTTTCCTTAAAAAGCCTACTCTTTGGATCCTCCAGGCAAGGAAAAGCCTTAACGAAAGTTGCCCATTCCGGATATATTCCATCTGTTAAATAATACCCCTTCGTATATTGAGTCTCGTTGACCATGAAATTAATCTCTGGTGCATTTCCTTGCAAGACGTTATTGAATATGGGAGATTCGTACAACACGTTAAGATCATTACATGAACCGGCGACACCAAAGAATGCATGCCATATCCACAAGTCTTGAGACGCGACCGCTTCAAGCACGATTGTCGGTGACCCATGGCCTCTTGTAAACTGGCCTTTCCAAGCAACTGGGCAATTTTTCCATTCCCAGTGCATGCAATCAAGACTGCCCAACATTCCAGGGAACCCGTGCCTTTCATCATGCATTTGAAGAAGACGTTGAACATCATCAGCATTTGACCTTCTCAAATATCGATCACTAAATAGTTCAACCACATATCCGCAGAACTTGAAAAGACACTTGATGGCAGTTGATTCACCCATGCGTAGGTACTCGTCAAGATGGTCGGCCGGGACTCCATACGCCAATTGACGAATTGCAGCCGTGCATTTTTGTAGTGGGAACAAGCCTTTTCTTCTCGCAGCATCGTCCCTTTGCTGAAAATACGGTGAACGATCCTCAAGTGCATTCACTATTCGAAAGAATAACTCTCTTCGCATGCGAAATCGTCTTCGAAATATTTGATCTGGATACACCGGGTTTGTGGAGAAATAATCGTTGAAGAGCCTCGCATGCCCGGCTTCACGATTTCTTTGGATGAACCTTCTTCTTCGCCGCATCACGTTATTACTATGACATGATTCAACTATTTGTCGACTTTGTTGAAGTATCAATGACATTAGCTCTTTCCCCGGATCATAATCTTCGTCATCAACTTCAACTTGGACTTCGTTTTCACTTGTCGAGCTAGAGGTTAAACTACTGGAATATTGAGACATTTTGGAGTAAACAAATTCAAGTGTACTGTTTGCCAAATTGTATGTTTGTAGAATATAGAATTGTATAGTACAAGGTGTCTATAAAGCAGTCGCTAATAGCGACTGTTTTTTTAAAAACCGTCGCTAAGTGAGCAATTTTTTTAAAAAAAATAAACTGACACAGGGGCGTTCATATGTATGAACGTCCCACACCCTCTCTCATGGGTGTTGAAGGGGTGTTATAACACCCCTTTAACACCCAATGTGGGTGCCCTTAATATTGTGTTTGGATGAATAGATAAAAATCATTTTTTAAATTAATAAATGTGTTTGAATACATATCATTAAAGTACTTTTTAACTCATTAATTTATATATATATTTTATAACGGATTTCTAAACAAGTGTGATGTATAAATATAAATAATTAAATCCATACCAAAACAATAAAATATTGAAATCTTAAAAACCATAAAAGCAATTGTTAATAACAATGGTTAATGTTTACATTCTACTTTAATTTATTTAAATAAAAACTAATAGTTCAATGTCGACCTTGTATTGGCAGTGAATTTCTTATGTCATCTCTCAATTCTTTCATTTCCGTAATATTTTCTTGTGAGCCATCTCGTACCTCTGTCATGGACATAAACATTTTCACCATCTTGCTCGATTTCTTGTAAATCATCAATATTTTCGAGTTGTTCAAGAATATCTCTAGCCGCATCGTATCGCCTTATGAAATTGTGTAAAGCAAAACATGCCACTATAATTTTAAATTGAGTATCTAGACAAAATGTGGGCATATTTTGTAATACCTTCCATCGTGCTTTGCACACTCCAAATGTTCTTTCAATAACCGTCCTTAAACTGGAATGATGATAATTAAATACTTCATTTTTTGATCTGAACTTTGGAGTCAATTGAAATTGAGGTAAATGATATCTAGTATCTTTATACGGTCCCATAAAGCCTTTGAAAGTAGGATAACCTGCATCAACTAAATAATATTTACCTGCAAAAAATAAGAGTTAAAGTGTAAATATTTATCTAAAAATTATTTAAAAAAACATATAAGATATATTAATATCAAACCTTCAGGTGGGAGTGGAAAATGCAATCTCTCTGCGCATAGCCTCTTTAAAAATTTTAGAATCATGAGCAGAACCTTCCAAACCAGCCCATACAAAAGTAAAGCACATGTCGAAGACGCATACAGCCATAACATTTGTTGAGGTATACCATTTTCTTCCAATGAAATCTATTTGCTTGCTAGGCGGAACACGAATGCATATATGTGTGCCATCAATAGCCCCTATACAATCTTTAAAATAAGGCCAATATCTTTTGTCATTCTTAATATATTCAGGGACATCTGTAAAATTAAGATCGATAGGTTTGATGATATCTCTCGACAACTTCCATATGGACTCTAAAACGCTGTGAAACTGTCTTGAAACAGTTTCCCCCGAGTGTTGAAAACGCTCTTGAACATTTCTAACTGAAGCAGGTTGACCCATCATGTACAAAAATAATCCCACTTTTTCATAGATATCAACTCCTTTTGTTGGTTGTAAGCTATATTTTTGGAGTAGATCGTCACATAGTTTATAAAAAACATGTTTCCTCATTCTAAACATTTCAAAGCATCGTGTCTCATTACCATTCAATATCTCTGCCACCCATTGAGACCCTGATAACCACGATGTCCTACATTTTTCTTTAACAATATATTTCAAAACATAATTCGTAACACCACACAAGGATAACAAAATCATTCTTTTCTTAGAGACATGCGTATTTCTAATAGAATCAACTGAAATGTCGGAATCACTTGATGCATTAGAGTTATCTGATATAGTGGAGCCTGAACTCGCAGACATCCTGTGAAAATATATGAATAAAGATAAATATATATAAAAAAACAATAAACATTGAAAGTTTTAGATTATTGCATTAAAAATTTAAACATACTACTTACTAAAGTTGACCCATCAATCAATAAAATAAAAAAACAAGTGCATTATTCAAGTATTTTTCCTAAAAACATAACTCATGTTAATAACGCTTCAAATCATCTTTAGTGAATGTCTTTGCCCAACCAAGCTGTAGTTCCGAGTCCTTCAATCCGATAAATGTTTGCCTATTATGCTTTTTACCCAAAACTCTAGTAACTATGAAGAATTGCTCACTGCCAACCATCATACAAGGCAAACCACGAAGAACCTCCAGACAATTTTCAATGCCACATGGATCATCTTTTGGTGTTTTGTGTATAGACTTTTGAGTCTCAAATTCTTGAAGGACACGATCAAGTTGATCGGCTAACCTAGTGGCAATGGGACCTCTTTTTTCCCCACTCTCCCTTCTTTTTCTCTTCCTTTGCTGCATAGAGTTGTCAGCTCCCATTGTTGAGTTTTCCATAAATTCTTGGCTTTCAACATTAATATAAACATCACTTTGAAACTCTCCATCTAACTGAACATCCCAATCATTTGTATCATCGTTGAAATTATTATGAAATGGTTGATCCTTTGATGGTGCTATTGCAGCATAGCCAGTTGCTATGGAACCTTTAAATATATTTTTCAATAATCTAAATTCTTGGCTCCCCTCAATCTAAACTTTGCATACTCGGGATTTTCCTGTAATTTGCAACGTAACAAAAAATAAATAAAAATAATTGATTAAAAATTTAAAATGTAGTATATAAATTATGTACCTTAATCTTATCCTCCCACCAACTATTATCAGCTTGCACGGTCATCTTGTTATGATCCCAACCAAGGCCAGTCTCATTATTTCCAATAAGTTGTGCCCACAGTGCAAAATATTTTCTCATAGAATCTCATTTATTTTTGAATTGTTTTTTATTCAAAGAAAGTCTCGTTCTCTCATGAAATTTTGAAACTAAATTTGTGTACCCCGTTTTGTTTAAATGTTTGGTAGGCTTATTGCCGGATTCAATTTCTTCCTCACAAATTTTTAAAAATATTTCGGTATTCTGATCAGTCCAATCCGCCTTATTAGTCCCATCAGCAACAAATCCAGGTTCAACAGTCTCAATCGTATATCTAGGTAATTGACTTGGATTTGATAATTCTCGTTTAGGAGCTAACTTCGAATACATTCTATATTCAAAAAATAAAACATAAAAAAACAAGTAGATTATCTAATTCACAATATCATAAATGAAAAAGTAATACAAACAATGATTAAATAATATTACAATAATATTATGGTATATAACATATTTTAATTAATATAATATTATATACGTAATACACAAGAATTGATGAATATTATATACGTAGTTGAAAAAAAATGGAATAAGCAAATACTTTCCCTTTCCTGACTTCCTGGATTTATCGGATCATTGACCGAATTGTAACATAATTATCTAATTCACAATACGTAATACAGACGTAAATGAATAGGAAGTGTAGATTCTGCAGCAAAAAGAAAGCAGAAAAAAATGAACGAACAAAAACCTCGACGGAAAAAAAAATTGTACCTTGTAGAAGAATGGAGAAAAGATTGAGAGGAGGCTACTGGTGAATGTTTTTTTAAGGTTATTAAAAAAGCTAGTGAAAAAAGCTCTAAAATAGGGCTTTTAAAAAAGCTCTAATTTCAACTTAAATAAGTGCTTTTTTAAGCACTAGAAGCGCACCCAAACAAGTTAAAAATTAAAAAAGCAATTTTTTTTAAAAAAAAATCACTTTTTTAATTGTAGCTTCTTATACCAAACGGTATATATATATATATCGAGGCACGGCGTGGACCGTTTTTACTATATTTTTTATAATTCATTTTGTTTATATTTAAATAAAAATCAAAATATAATTATAAAAAATACTAAGAAACTATATTATAATTTCGATATATAAATTAAAAATAAATAAAAAAGAAAGAAATGAAACAAACCAAATAAAAACTGAATCCACAATTTTATGATTAAGAAATAAAGATTTTATCCTCTAAATTACATGTGACTTGCATTAAAGTTTTAAAATTTTATTAATATATATAATTATTAAAATAGATCATGAAATCAAAAGTTAGTTACTCTAAGTATCTCAAACTTAATAATATAGTATAGATTATTAAAGTAGACCATGACATTAAAAGTTAGTTACTCTAAATCTCTCAAACTTAATAATATATTGTGTGTATATAATATATATTTATATATATATATATATATATATAAACAAAATAAACGATGTGAAATTGAGATATTTAATTTTACGATAATTAAAATATCTGCGGATATGTTTTTTTTAGACGGATGTGAAATTGAAATATTTTGATTTTACGATAATTAAAATCATCGCAGATTGGTTATTTTAGACGGACGTGAAATTGAGATATTTTGATTTTACGATAATTAAAGTGTGGGGACCCGGACGCTAATCATTTTCTTAATAATCTTTGGGATTTAATTATCAATTCAGATAACAGGGTCTAAAAATTTTTCTTTTTTAAAATGCAAGTGCGGAACGTAATAGAATTTACTAATATACATCTCAGTATAGAAGTACAATAATGTACAATAATCATGAAACTAGACTAAGGTTCAACTACTAGATTCCAAGTGTTAAAACCATATCTACAATAAGTCCGGAATCACCACTCTAATCTGTCTCCTCTCATCGTCTTCTTGACCCCGATCCTGTCCCACCTGTTGTCATGCACACATACAAACAAGACAACAGCCGGATAACTCCGGTGAGAATAAATCCCAGTATAAATAATGTATACATGCAGTTAACTGAATTAACATAAAAGCATGAATTATATCTTATCACATGTAGCATAATCAAACAACATGTATCAATACCAATCTGTAAATAATATCTGAATCGTAATCTACGAAACATAAATCAATACAACTCTGTAATCAAGTTCTAGTCTCGATATCTAAGACTCGACTCATTTCTCATTCTAATCTAGGGATCCCGGTGAATAAGAACGTAACAAGTCTCCCACCTACTACTACCAGTCGCGATGGCGATACGTTCTTATTTCTGGACTTTGGTCTAGCTGTATCGAATAATCTACAATAAGAACAATGTCTGTATCTTAAGCATATCGATACACCAAACGTTCAGTGCCTTGGCGTATCTACCAAGACTAAGCCTAGTCTGACAATGTGCAATGGGTCAGTGACTATACTGTCAAAATCTAACCCCTCTGTCAGTGACTCTCACTCAATAGCTCTCTGCTTTCTATTTCTAATTCAATAGAATAAACATAATCATTAAGACACAAAGGTATAGAAACAATACCATACAAGTATGTGGTTTAGGGAAACTCGAGTTAAATCTAACTCAAGTCGATCTCCCAATTAACATCAATTTATACCTTTCTCTTCTCGGTCTGATGAAGACGAAGTCTCATATTCCAATCTGTCCATACCCAGTGTCCAGTTGTAGCCTGCGTTGATAGGAACTCGGTACTATACTCGGATTCAAAAACAGACGGACGGATTTTGCGTGACGTTCAATTTTCGCACATCAGGAATTGGAGCTTCGGTTTCTCTCCTATTTCATTTCTGAAGAACAATTGCTTGTACCTATATATATATATATATATATACACGTTCACGCATGTAAGGCAAGTGGCTTGTTGCATGTTCTGCACGTCGCGCGCATATGCGCGCACAAGGCCGCGCATATGCGCCGGAAGCCTTATCCGAACTACCGGACTGCTCGCGCATATGCGCGCACATAAGTCGCGCATATGCGCGAGACCTACTGTCTCGTGCCTTCACCATTCGCGCATATGCGCGCCTTCTGCCGCGCATGTGCGCCAAACTCTCTGGACGTTCCGCGCATGTGCGCGTATTCCGCCGCGCATGTGCGCCGAACTCTCTGGACGTTCCGCGCATGTGCGCGCATTCCGCCGCGCATGTGCGCGCATGGTTCTGTCTTCCTCGCGCATGTGCGCCCATACATGTCGCGCATGTGCGCGGGGACTCTTCTTGCACAAAATGTCAAATCTTCTTTCGGCTCTCCCGGTCTGATCCATTTCCTCCATAATCATCTCAATTAATAAATAAATCATTTCAGATTAATCTCGGATTACGGTAATAAAATCTCGGGCCTTACATAAAGTCTTCGCGGATAGTTTTTTTTTTTTTTTTTTAAAGGAATGTCCAAACATTTATTTAATTAAAAAAAGGGAATATCCAAACATTTATTTAATTTTAGTTATTTTATTTGATCGAAAATTTATTTAATGGCTTAAATATCTGCTCATAAAAAATAAAAATTAATGGCAAATCCTACGCTATCAAATAGTAACATTTGTGGATATGCAATTCTATGTAAGGATGACAATGGACCGAAATAGGACGAGTATGAGTCAACGGATCTAATAACGGTTGCGAGATAGGTCTTAGGTTAGAGTGAATCTGCCACAGACTCGTCTCGTATATATAGATATATGTATATTATATGTGGAGGCTTGTTACCCTGAACCCTGGGGTGCAGGGTATGCATAGGCACCTAGCTGTATTTTTTTAAAAATAAAAATAAAAAACAAAAAAAATTAAAAAAGAAGATTTTTTTCACGCTCAAACTTCAGAAGGGAATATGACAAATTTTGAAGACTCATTTCACACTCAGAAGAGTGAAGGGCAAAATCGAGAATTGAATGTAGAAGATCGCCAATTTCACGCTTAGAAGAGAAGAGAGCTTCTCCTACCACTTGGAAATTCATGATTCTCGATCGTTTTCTTTCCGGTGAACAAAATTCATGATTTTAAAATCAAAAGGGAAACCGCTTGGAAATTTCTCTCGTATGACCGTCTTTCGACGATTTTGGTAATTTTAGTATGATAGATCTCTCTTCATCCAACTATGTAAAAATTGTGGATTTTGAAGCCTATAATATATATTGTGTGAAATTTGATTTAGGTCTATCTAAATTTTAGAGCGTGAAACCGGCTAATCTATTGTGCGCTTCTTCCAATGTTTAGTGAAATTCGATTTAGGTGATTAATCTTTTCTGAAATCTTTTCTCCCGTGAGTTGCCGAAATCTTTTCTCCCATGCAATTTATTTTTTTATAACGTTGTAGTTCCACTCATTGATTAATGCCCAGGACCTGCATCAATACTATACTTGTGTTGACGAGTTTTAACAATGGTGAGTTGTTTAATTTTTAATTGTTTGTAGTTTTAATCTTTTATTGCTACATGTTGAAAAATTTTGTGATTTTTGTAGATTATAGGGGAAAACATATGTCGTCTTTGTTGGACGTGAACCATGTATTTATGACACATGGGGAGAAACATCTTTTAAAGTTAACGAATATAATGATGTTGTCCATGTGTCTTTCAAAAATAAAGAAGAGGTAGAAAGAGCTTATGATGCATTTATGATGAAACAAGTTGCAAGCACTTCCTCCAAATCTGGTGCAAACGAAAGTTCAAGTTCACCTACATCTTCAAGTTCAAATACAAGGGGAAAAGTTTCACAGTCTGAACAAATAAAGAAGTTGTAAGGGATAGAACAGAACTTGGATAAGATAAAGAAGAATTTGGAAGATATACAAGAGAATTTGAAATATCTACAAATTAGTGACCATGATTAAATATATTGTTACAATAAGTTTTCACTTCGCTTGTAATTGCCTAGAATATTTTCTTAGAATCATAATGCAAAGATTTATTATTCATTTTGCAGATATTTCAAGCCCCGGTATATATACTCGTAATACCCATCAATTTCAACAACAAATCTCGCTATTTAAACTAGGGATGGAAATTACAGGACATTAAACCATTACTCAAGGAATGTGGATAATACGGAAGGTTTAGCTAACACACAAAATATGTAATATTAAAATTTAACTTAATATAGCACTAACCATTCCAGCAGAGCAGTATCTTATCAAAATTTAGCACCATACAACTACCAGCAGCAGAAACATAAATGCATACAGAGCAACAATTAAAAAACACTATCGAACACCATTATGGTTATGATTTTCGAAACAATAGTGAAAAATATTACAAATTAATTTCAATCATCGAAGTTCATTCCAGTTTCCACATGTTGTTAGAATCATGAATTTCCAAGCAGAATGACATGTCCAACTTTGATTCGATTCGCCGGGTATTGAGGCAAGGCGGCGAGATCAAGTTCGGATCCTAATTTTTCTCGACGAGACGGATCTCGTGTTTGATCAAACATGTCTCGTTGTCATCTCTAATTAGATCCGAAATACTTTTTTTCCATTAAAATATACATAACATATGACCGGTGTTCTTTCTTGTTTTCAATGTAGTTTTAACTTTCGGCTACATAAAGACATGTTTGAGGATAGAAAATGAAACATAATATGTAAGAGGAAATAAAGTAGCAATAGAACGAAGTCAATGAGCCATTTTCTTGTACTCATGCTTTTTAGAGCATCAAAAGAGAAATGAATATTTTCATATTCATTAGAATAGTCTTTCCATTCATACTGAATAAGAATAGTCACTCTTCATCCTTATATTTTATAAAATATTTTTCTTATTTAGTTTAATTAATTCAAATCCGTCTCATAAGAATAAGAATAATAATAATATATTATGAGAGTACCCCTAATGAAGGGGTAAAAGTAATTATATACTAGTGCACCGACGCACGCTCTGCGTGCTTGTATAATATTTTTTATAATTCATTTGATTTATATTTAAATGAGGATCAAAATATAATTATAAGAAATAGTGAGGGACTAAACTGTAATTTTGATATATAAATTAAAAAATAAATTGAAAAAAAAAATGACATCAATAAAAATTGAACCTATAACGTAAACCCAAATAAATAATGACTCTATCCCCTAAACTACATATAACTTACATTCAAATTTTAACATTTTATTAACATATATAATTATTAAAACAGACCATGACACCAAAGTTAGTTATTCTAAGTATCTCAAACTTGTAAGTAGTGTGTGTTTGTGTGTGTGTGTGTGTGTGTGTGTATATATATATATATATATATAAAGTACTAACCAACAAAAAGACAACAAAAATTTGACCGAAGTCTTTAAATTAAAATTATAGTGTTACATTATTGGAGTCAAAGTTCTCAGCAGAGAAAAAGATGAAACCACCATTGTTAATTAGATGATTTACCCAGCAGCATATTATTGGGTAGTTTCGAAGAATTTATTCACAAAAGAAAGAAGAGTCGCGCTTCAATTGACACCATAAATCCACTTCTCAGCATTGCCCGCGTAACTAACCAACTCCTCAGGTTTAAACCATAAGTTGATTTCATCCTTTGCAGTCTCCGGGCCATCACTCCCATGAATTATATTTCTGGAAACCATAACAAAAATGATAGCGTTATGTTAGCCAAAAGTAAAATGCTACACTTGGGAATGAAGGTTCATTCACAAATTTGGGAGAATTGTTATTTCGAGTTCTTAGATTCAATTTTGGAAATCATGTCTCCAGTGGCATGATTCTTGGTTAAATTACCCTAACAAATTTGTCGAACGCATAATTCTAACCATATCACAAAAGAAGTAATCTCACATCGATTATATATGATAGAACAGCATTGAACATATCAAGGACATAACACTAAACAGTCGACTCAAGTAGATCAATGATAGTTTACTTTGAAATCGAGTTATTAATGAACTCTTTTTACAAACATTGGCACATAATCTATGATTTTTATTTTCAAATTTCACATAATACACATCAAATAGTTGGTTGGACATAACTTGTTGCGATGGTTAATTTTGCTGGATTAAAATAAACAAGCACATTCTGAATCTGTGAACGGTGTGATTATACAACCCCAAAAAAACAAAACAGACTAAGCTTACTAAAACATACCTTCCAACCACAACTGCTAGATCCCCTCTGATCGTTCCAGGTTCTGATTTCTGTGGATCTGTAGCTCCAATGAGCTTACGACCGTATTTGATCACTCCTTCACCTTCCCAAACCTAAATCAGCACAAATGGAGTAAATTAGGTTCTTGCAAAAGATTGTGTACAGAGTTTGCAAGTGGGAGCTTAGATATTCTAACCATGGCAATAACCGGTCCAGAGCTTAGGAAATCACACAACCCATCAAAGAAAGGCCTTTCCTTGAGGTCATGATAATGTTTCTTCGCAAAATCCTTTGAGGGAACGATGATCTTGATTCCCGTGAGCTTGAAGCCTTTTTGTTCAAACCTGGATATGATTTCCAATATCTGAAACCATTAGAAACTTGGTCAGATTAAATAAATTTGAATACCCACAGATATATAGAAGAGATGCCTAAACCTGAAACATACAAAGAGGATGGTTCCAATATAATTTTCTTTTTTTTTTCTGTGGATTTTTATGGTCTTAATCAACATGTAGTAAGACCAAACCACACCAAATACTTCTTCATAGGTAATTCTGTCAGGGGGGTAAGTAAATAAAATTAAACATTATGCCATGTACTAACTGTACTAACTTTAGTAAATACAAGTCGAGAAACAAATGTAACCACCCGCCAATAGCCTTTTAATGGGATTTGAAAGTATGTTTAACAGAATAAGCTCGACAGAACAATACCAAGCCCCTTTGCACTCCATCCGGCTTGATGGCAATAAAAGTTCGCTCCATCTACAAAAAAGTAACAATGCAGCTTCATTCAGCCGAAAGGAACGTAGAAACCATACATACGACAAGACAAGGAATGTTTGGTAGAAGTACCTCTGCTGCGTGTGCCTCCTGTTCCCTAAGCATTAAAGCTGTAACACAAAACTAAAATTTGAATCAACGCAAAATAACCACATCCCGAACAGCTTCTGACTTGCATAGGGGAAAGAGCATAACAGGGAACCAGGGCAAATGATTAAATAGAAAATGACGGGAGGCTTGTGAGTTGTGGATGAAGAAGCTTTCTTGGGAAGTGCATACACGTGCCCAATTTCTAACTATAACACGGGAAAATTTCCATCCTGTTACATTGCAGAAGCATATAACAATTGCCGTAGAAGAGGCACCGAATGCCACAATGCCAATGTCAAGCATGGGACAAAGCAGCTCTTCTTTTTTTATCTTTCCGACATTCCACTAATTAAATTTAGTGCAGCAGAAAGACGATAAAATTTGAACATTCATCTAAGATAAAATACAGCATTTCTATGGAAAAGAAATTCATTTCAGAAGGGGAACGTACTATAACCTGCAGCAGGAAGGGATATGACCCCCGAAATCCAAACCTTATACGCGTTTCCTGACTCAGTTGCACTATATGAAGCTAAAGATGAAACTCTTCCTCTGCATGAAACTGCAGCTGCAGCAGCATGACCTCCTGCAATTATGAATTTACTCAACTTCTGTTGTTCTTAGCATGCTAAGGCATAACGACACATTTCAATTTTTGCTCAAATAATTTATTATTAAAAGATAAACCAACAGGCTCTGATAGCGCAGCACATATTCACAATACCACCGTTCTCATTCAAGTTCCATGTGTCCAAGAATGTTCGGTCAGTTTCAAAAGTGAGAACAGCCAAAGGATATGGGTCTGAGACGCTAAACAAAATAAATTTGCATAGCTTGCCCGATCAATCCTTTTTGAGTTATGTATACGCAAAAGAAAAACAGATAATAAAGTCAAAATTGAGCTCATTCAATCACACATAACTTTCAACAAAAAACAATCTCTTCTAAACAAATTTCAATCAACTGATCAAACAACATTCACTGAATGATCACCAATCTAGACTTTCAGTAATGACTAATCAGAACAAAACTAAAACCGCAGTTTTCACATATTAAACATGGAAAAAATACACCATTTCGATAACTAACCAACCACCTGCCACCAAGTCCAAAAATAAACTCCTCCTGGAAAATCCAATCAGTTGACCGAACAGCAATCACGCATTCGTTAACTATGAGCAACGCAGATCTAACAACTCTGATACCCCAGGGATGAACCCATCAAGATCCGGCCCAAACTCCCGGCCCATATCTAAGGCCCGCAGGTGAATGACCCATAACAAGCCCAGGTATTCTCCTATAAATACCAGGTTTCAGCGTATGATTATGGATTCACTATTTTTTTCAGCAGCACCCTACTGCTCCCCCCATATATCCTCAGTCACTGACTTAAGCATCGGAGGGGCTACGCCAGGACAACCTCCTGGCCCCCTCCTAACGATCTTATTTGTGATTTCAGGCTCAGGGTGATTTCAAAACCTGCGTCTGGACTAGTGACACTCGCTGGAATCGGACCCTAAATTTTCTGTGAGTATCACTTGGCGCCGTCTGTGGGAATATTTGAGTTGAGACATAGAGATGGTAGGGAAGAGAGGGAGTAGAAGAGTTAACTCAGCGTCATCGCGTCCTCAGAGGGGACCCGAACAGTCTCATGCTGAGGCGAGGCATGAACAACCCCATCAGGAGACAAGAACCGAACAACCTCGTCAAGAGACCATGGTCGAGCAACCCCGTCCTAATGAAAATGTGGGGAACTTGACCCTGGAGCAGTTGGGTCAATTTATCACTCGGACAGTGGATGAGGCTATGAAGAGGAACCAAGAAGCTGTGTTCCTTGAAGAGCAGGCCACTCGCCAGGAGCGAGAGGAAAATGTTGAGGGCCAGCAGAGCAGAATTGAAGAGACCCAGCCCCTCCCAAGTGAAGGGAATGCAGAGATTGAAGAGATGTGGAAGGAAATACAGATGTTGAGACAACAGGTGAGAAGTAGAGCGCCGGCCCCCAAGAAAGGAAGTCCTTTTTCGCTTGCCATTCTAAAAGAAGGACTTCCCCCGAGTTTTCGACAACCGAATGTTGGAGAATATGATGGACATACCGACCCCGAAGAGCATTTGGGGAGATTTGAGAATGCGGCTCTGTTGCACCAATATTCAGATGGAGTCAGGTGTAGGGTTTTTCTGGGCACGTTGGTGAGGTCAGCTCAGCAGTGGTTTAACACTTTGCAGCCCAACTCTATACGTTCTTTTGAGGACTTCTTAGCTGCCTTTTTGCACCGATTTGCTAGCAGCAAGAGGCACCAAAAAAATTATTTGAGCCTGTTCGTGATGAAACAACAAGAGAATGAAACTTTACGAGAATTTGTCCAGCGTTTCAACAGTGCAGCGCTGGAAATACCAGCGGCTACTCCTGACATCATGATAAGTGCATTCACACAAGGATTGAGGGGAGGGGAGTTTTTCAAGTCGCTGGTCAAGAAGCCCCCGTCAAGCTATGATGAACTGTTGGCTCGAGCATGAGAAATATGTAAACTTGGAAGATGCCCAACGGTACAAAAGGATAGAGAACCGGCACGGAGGAAGTAGAGTTGAGGGAGTGGAGAAAGGAGGAAGGAAGAGGGGTGCGGGGGAAAGAGAGGAAGACAGAACTAGAAGTAGAGGACAATTCTCATCACATGTTCCCTGGATAGGAGTCGTGACGAGGTGATGGAGGTGAGGAGTCCGCGAGGAGGTGAGAGAAGTCACGAAGGGTTTAGTGCAGTGCTAGATTTCCATCGCGGGACAGACAAGAAGGATCCGCATCCGGGAGTCGACCGAGGTCTCACCCGTCCCATAGACGTGGTCAAGGCCCTCCATGGATAAATCAGGGGGTTGGGGAGCAGAGAGGGGAAGTTCGAGGTCAAGATGTCCTTCAGGAGCCCGTTGAACCGAGGAGGGGAACGAATGAGAATAATCACCCTACGAGAGGAATGATTCATATGATCTCGGGCGGTGCTACCGATGGAGGCTAGGGGCGAGCTCGGAAAGCACATGGGAGGAGATTGGAGAACTTTGAGATATATAGTGGTGCAAACTTATCACAAGACCCCGTCATCAGCTTTGGGCCGGAAGACCTACGAGGCGTTGTGACTCCACATAACGATGCCTTGGTGGTGACGGACACCATTGTCAATTATGATGTGGCAAGGATATTTATTGATAATGGAAGCTCCGTGAACGTCTTGTTCAAGAGCACGTTGGATCAAATGAAGGTGGAAGAATTTGAGTTTGAGCCGGTCTCCATCCCGCTGTATGGGTTTGCAGGACATGCCATCCCGCCGCTGGGTCAGATTACTCTTCCCCTATCTTTGGGACGTGACTCTCGGCGGGTGACAAAGATGATAACATTTACCGTAGTGAATACTCCCTCATCGTATAATGGAATCCTGGGGCAGCCAGCCTTAAAGGATTTTAGAGTCGTAGCTTCCAGTTATCATCAGAAGCTTAAGTTTTCTGTGGGAAAAGGAGTTGGAGTCTTGTGCGGGGACCAAAAAGTCTCACGTCGTTGTTATAAAAGAATCGTGAAGGAAGAAGAAAAGAGAGGTCGCGAGCATTCGCATGGAAGCTTGAGCTCAGTCTTACAATTGTAGAGTCATTCGCAGAAGCTTCTAAGTGGGTAACTTTGTCCTGTGGAGATACAAGAGGAGCAAAGAAGAAAGTTGGAGAATGCGCTGGTTAATGCTCTAAAGAGGCCGGGAGCACTTATCATCTTAGAGAATATTAATCTTGAATTGAATTTTGTTGTATTTCATTTCTGAATTCGTCTTATGTTATCAGTTGAAATTTAATAAAGCCAAGTTCTTATATTAAGTTCATGGATGTTGTTGTATTGTGAGGATGAAATAAATTTTATTTTCCTACTAAGGCATTGTTTAGCAGAGTTGGGGAGGAGAAAAATTTTATTTTCTCGCTAAGGCATCGTCTAGCAGATGAGCAGAGTTGTGGCGGAGAAGAATTTTATTTTCCTACTAAGGCATTGCCTAGTAGAGGAGCAGAGTTGGAGCGGGGAGAAATTTTATTTTCCTACTAAGGCATCGCCTAGTAGAGGAGCAGAGTTTGGAAGAAGAGAAAAAATTTTATTTTCCTACTAAGGCATCGCCTAGTAGAGGAGCAGAGTTGGGGCGCGAAGAAATTTTATTTTCCTACTAAGGCATCACCTAGTAGAGGAGCAGCGTGTAACAGAAAAATTTTATTTTCCTACTAAGGCATCGCCTAGTAGAGGAGCAGCGTGTAGAAGAAAATTTTTATTTTCCTGCTCAAGTATCACCTAGCAGAGGAGTTAGAAGGTGGAGATGTCGAATTTTTATTTTTCTTCTCAGGTATCACCTAGCAGAGGAGTTAGAGGTGGAGATGTCGAATTTTCATTTTCCTGCTAAGGTATCACCTAGCAGAGGAGTTAGAGGTGGTGATGTTGAATTTTTATTTTCCTGCTAAGGTGTCACCTAGCAGAGGAGTTAGAGGGTGAGGAGGTTGAATTTTTATTTTCCTGGTAAGGTGTCACCTAGCAGAGGAGTTGGGTGAGGAGGTTGAATTTTTATTTTCCTGCTAAGGTATCACCTAGCAGAGGAGTTAGGGGGTGGGGATGTTGAATTTTTATTTTCCTGCTAAGGTATCACCTAGCAGAGGAGTTAGAGGGTGGAGGCGTTGAATTTTCATTTTCCTGCTAAGGTATCACCTAGCAGAGGAGTTAGGGGTGGGGATGTTGAATTTTTATTTTCCTGCTAAGGTATCACCTAGCAGAGTAGTTAGATGGTGGAGGCGTTGAATTTTCATTTTCCTGCTAAGGTGTCACCTAGCAGAGCAGTTAGAGGGTGAGGAGGTTGAATTTTTATTTTCCTGCTAAGGTGTCACCTAGCAGAGGAGTTAGAGGGTGAGGATGTTGAATTTTTATTTTCCTGCTAAGGTGTCACCTAGCAGAGGAGTTAGATGTGGAGATGTCGAATTTTCATTTTCCTGCTAAGGTATCACCTAGCAGAGGAGTTAGAGGTGGTGATGTTGAATTTTTATTTTCCTGCTAAGGTGTCACCTAGCAGAGGAGTTAGAGGGTGAGGAGGTTGAATTTTTATTTTCCTGGTAAGGTGTCACCTAGCAGAGGAGTTGGGTGAGGAGGTTGAATTTTTATTTTCCTGCTAAGGTATCACCTAGCAGAGGAGTTAGGGGGTGGGGATGTTGAATTTTTATTTTCCTGCTAAGGTATCACCTAGCAGAGGAGTTAGAGGGTGGAGGCGTTGAATTTTCATTTTCCTGCTAAGGTATCACCTAGCTGAGGAGTTAGGGGGTGGGGATGTTGAATTTTTATTTTCCTGCTAAGGTATCACCTAGCAGAGGAGTTAGATGGTGGAGGCGTTGAATTTTCATTTTCCTGCTAAGGTGTCACCTAGCAGAGCAGTTAGAGGGTGAGGAGGTTGAATTTTTATTTTCCTGCTAAGGTGTCACCTAGCAGAGGAGTTAGAGGGTGAGGATGTTGAATTTTTATTTTCCTGCTAATGTATCACCTAGCAGAGGAGTTAGGAGGTGGGGATGTTGAATTTTTATTTTCCTACTAAGGTATCACCTAGCAGAGGAGTTAGATGGTGGAGGCGTTGAATTTTCATTTCCTGCTAAGGTGTCACCTAGCAGAGGAGTTAGAGGGTGAGGAGGTTGAATTTTTATTTTCCTGCTAAGGTGTCACCTAGCAGAGGAGTTAGAGGGTGATGAGGTTGAATTTTTATTTTTCTGCTAATGTATCATCTAGCAGAGGAGTTAGGGGGTGGGGATGAATTTTTATTTTCCTGCTAAGGCATCACCTAGCAGAGGAGTTAGAGGGTGGAGGCGTTGAATTTTCATTTTCCTGCTAAGGTATCACCTAGCAGAGGAGTTAGGGGGTGGGGATGTTGAATTTTTATTTTCCTACTAAGGTATCACCTAGTAGAGGAGTTAGATGGTGGAGGCGTTGAATTTTCATTTTCCTGCTAAGGTGTCACCTAGTAGAGCAGTTAGAGGGTGAGGGCGTTGAATTTTCATTCTCCTGCTAAGGTGTCACCTAGCAGAGGAGTTAGAGGGTGAGGATGTTGAATTTTTATTTTCCTGCTAAGGTATCATCCAGCAGAGGAGTTAGAGGGTGGGGATGTTGAGTTTTTATTTTCCTGCAAAGGTATCACCTAGCAGAGGAGTTAGAGGCCGAGGGTGTTGAATTTTTATTTTCCCGCTAAGGTCTCACCTAGCAGAGGAGTTAGAGGGGGGGTGCTGAATTTTTATTTTCCTGCTAGGGTATCACCTAGCAGAGGAGTTAGAGGGTGGGGGTATTGAATCTTTATTTTCCTGCTAAGGTATCACCTAGCAGAGGAGTTAGAGGGTGGAGACGTTGAATCTTTATTTTCCTGTTAGAACATCGCCTAGTAGAAGAGAAGGAGAGTTGGATAATTTATTAGCCTTGGTGGTTTAATAACATCAAAGATAAACTCGTGAGAAGCAGTAAATTCAAATGCAAAATACTCGAAAGATAGGACCACAAGAACGAACAAGTGCTGAGCCTGAGGCGAGCGTGGCGCTGGGCTACGAGGCGCGCTCGGCGAGGGTTGACGGGCAGGAGCTCGGCGGAGGCGAGCGTGTGCTCGTGTGGGCGTGATATGGCGCGCCGGGCGAGCAGGAGATGGCGTGGCGCAGGGGTGCTCGGTAGGTGCTAGGCGAGCTGGCGAGGGCGAGGCGCGCGGTTGGGCGAAGGCGCTGGGCGAGCGTGGCGCCCGACAGGGCGAGCTTGAGGGCGAGGGCGAGCGTGCAGGGGCGCTCGGGTGAGCGTGCAAGGCGGGGACAGGAGAGCGTGCAGGGGCGCTCAGGCGAGCGTGAAGGCGGGGACAGGCGAGCGTGCAGAGGCGCTCGGGCGAGCGTGCAGCGTCGCTCGGCTGAGGTGGGGCGAGGCGTGTTTGAACGTGCGCAGCAGGGGCGAGCGACGAGCGTGCGAGGGCGCGCACTGGCTCGGGCGAGGGTGGAGCGGCGCGCAACGGTGGCTCGGCGAGGGCGCGTTGGCTCCGGCGAAGGTGGAGCGGCGCGCGGCGGCGGGCTAAGGTGACGATGGAGTGGTGGTGAGGCGGCGCTAGGGTTAGCTCGCAGATGAAGCGTGGCAGAGAAGAGCTGGTATTTTTTGTGGGAGAAATGAGAATGAAGGAGAAAATTTTTATGGGGGCGTTGCCCCCACACCCCCACGACCTGACCGGGCAGGTCGATCCCCGTAATTTTCGCAGCGGTGAACGTCGTTCATTAATGGCAAACGAAGTAAATTTTTCTAGTACGGTACGTCCTCATCGTCGATAAACCAAGGACAACACAACTAATCGAACTTTGAACCTACGATTCAGTTCGACTCGGGAGGGGGAGACTGGTGATACCCCAGGGATGAACCCATCAAGATCCGGCCCAAACTCCCAGCCCATATCTAAGGCCCGCAGGTGAATGGCCCATAACAAGCCCAGGTATTCTCCTATAAATACCAGGTTTCAGCGTATGATTATGGATTTACTATTTTTTTTTTCAGCAGCACCCTTAGCTGCTCCCCCCATATATCCTCAGTCACTGACTTAAGCGTCGGAGAGGCTACGCCAGGACACCCTCCTGGCCCCCTCCTAACGATCTTATTTGTGATTTTAGGCTCAGGTTAATTTCAAAACCTGCGTCTGGACTAGTGACACTCGCTGGAATCGGACCCTAAATTTCCCGTGAGTATCAAACTCCATGCATCGGTGATCAGCAAAACTTACGAACAATACAATACAGCTGAGAAAAATCCCATCGATCAAAACATTAAGAATTAAGCTAAAAATTACCCGAAAACGAACGAGAGCAACGCTTGGACGTAGCTGAGAGGAAATATTTCGCAGATCTGCAGATTTGAGACCTCGTCCTTCAGCAACATGCACTAGGATTGGTTGGTTGGATGAAGAAAGCAGTTAGGTTGGGAAAAGTAGTGCGATGAGTGGTGGCTTTTTGATTCCGTTGGGGGCGACCCTGGTACAAGTATAAAGTTAAATTGGATTTTTTCAACGCGACTTTCCGGAAAGCTAGGAAAGTAACACGTGTTTTATATTAAATTAAAATAATAATCACCTCTCGATTCCAAATCAAATTTTAACTGTATTTTTTTTTAAAAAAAAAGTCATCGTGTAATCATATTATTAAAATAAAAATCATTTTTTCATAAAAATCAATAAAATTCAAATCATAAATTGATTCATTTGACACCTACTATAACACATCACCCGTTAATCTTAACTTAGAAAGTGAAACTTTTACAGAAAAGTCAAACTCCATTGTCAAATATCGGGAGAACGAAACATCTCCAAAAATTTTGATATCAAAAACTTATTATAATACTGATCGAGGATGCCAAGTGATAGTTAAATATAAATAGGTAAAACTTGATAATAATAAGTTAATAGCCCTAAAGTAATTCTCGTGTCCAAAGGATTCGAAATCTAGATCTCTCAAATGCGACACAAACACACCAAATTTTATAAACCTAGAACCAAAAGATTATTTTTATTAAACTATTTTTGTATTGCAATTAAAATATGTGTGATTTCACACTAAATGTAATTTTTAAACTGGTTTTCATTATGATTAGTTAACATCTATACTATCTATACTATTTATTAAGTTTGAGACACTTAGAGTAACTAACTTTGGTGTCATGATCTATTTTAATAATTATATATGTTAATAAAAAGTTAAAATTTTAATGCAATTATATGTATTTCAGCAGATAGAGTCATTGTTTCTTGGTGTTTAGTTTATAGGTTCAATCTTACAAAGGTCATTTTTTTATTCTTTTATTTTTTCAATTTATTTTTTAATTTATATATCAAAACTACAGTTTAGTCTCTCATTATTTTTTATAATTATATTTTGATCCTCATTTAAATTTAAATCAAATGAATTATAAAAAATATTATAAAAGCACGCAAAGCGTGCGTCAGTGCACTAGTAATCAGAACGATTAGGAGTTATGACTATCAATTCAAATAATTTTTTTTAAAAAAAAATCTTTTTGTAGTATTAATTTACAATAAAAATTATCATATAATAAATTATTAGGACTTTCAATTTCTATAATTTATTGAAATTATGTATATATATTTTAATGGGAGTTACATATATCAAACCCAAAAAATCTCATCTATGTCTCCTGTTAAAAAACCTCTCAACAACTACCGTCAAGCAAAAAAAAAATCCTCTCAACAACTTCTTTATGGGTCTGACTCTTTATTTAATTTTGCGTATATATATGAAATTTTATAAAAGGGTGTTATTGTGTGTGAAAGGAAAATTGATATATTGGAAATTTGGACAAATTCGAGTATTTTTAGAATATGTATTTTCTTCCAGGTTTGGAGAATTCAAGATTTGTGAAAGAAGCACTAGAATTTTATCCCATCTCTAATAAAAATAAAAATATAGAAATGAAATAATAAGGAAAAAAAATAGAAAAATTGTAAGATAAATGAAAAATGAAAATTGAAAATATATCTATCTATTCTATCTATTCTATTTTATTAAGATTGAGCACATGATAGTAATGTTATGCAAAATGTATGCACAAACAGAAAGGTACACAAAAAACAGCGAGCTAGTATCACGAACTAAACAGTAGCACAATGCAAAAGTAAAGCAAACAATACAGTGTCCTTAAAACAGATTGGTCCCCTCCGATGTGCTTCGAGGATGAACTTGGACGTCTGTTTCCCAGGATACAACGTTGTACAACCAGCAGTACCTTAGCACGAGATACCACAAAGGCGAACTGAAATGTACCTGAACTTGGCCACAGGTGAGCCTTGGTGGGAAATTTTGCCTTGATCGGTCCGACATTCGACGCACCCAGATCGCGCTCGTACGCTTGCACACAAGTCAAGCCTTTTTCCACTGCAAATCGGGCCCATGATTTGCACCTCCCCTGCGCCTGTGCCCGCGAGAGAGAGCCTCTTGACCAATCATTGTTACACCTCCATAAAGTGCAACTCAATATAAGCTCACAAATGCTATGTTTATTTTTCTATGTGGGACATTTCCTATTCACCAACTATTAGGCATTGCTTGTCCAATTTCCCATTCAAAAGACACAAGCCCAATAGGCCTCTAAGTCCAACAAGTAACTACCTAGGAGGACACCAACTTTTTCTTCCAATTTTACCCTTATATCATACTAATATTACACTTTTGTTTTTGTTATTTGTTTCTTTTTTAAATTTCAACACACACTTTTCAATTCAAATATTAATTTAGTCACTCCATAAATTATCAAATTACACTTTAGTCCATCGATAATGATAAAAAAAATTTGTACACACACGCATCGCGTGTGCATAGTAACTAGTTATAAGAAAAATTATACAAGTGACGAAGAGAATCAAGTTTTTGAAATCGTATATGACGAGGCACATCTAACTTGTAAGGATTTAATTATCTCTCCAAATCTTTTTTTTCTTTAGTAAAATCTTGATGATAAAACTTATCGACTAAAAAACAAATAGCAAGGAAAGTAAATGCTTTGAATCCATCAACCAAGCTCAATCTCCTTCATTTCGTCTGAATGGACAATTTTTACCATTAACTCTTTTTCAATTTTGAATGACAGTGAACGTATCAAACTGTGCTGAATTATTGTAAAAAAACATAACAAGATAAAAAAATGCACTTTGTTTTTCTATAGAATACTCAAGCCACAAATATTTTTGAAACCAAGATTATTTAAATTTTTTATTTTAACCCTCACAATCAGTAGAAGGATAATCATGTATAGGTTGATTCGATCTTTTTATCAATGTATGTTGTCCTTGCCTCATCCCATATGTCAACCAAATACTGTAATATTGGAATTCGTTTTCCAGGATTGGGTTCATAGTATGAAGTATTATTGCCATTTAATTGGTTCAATAACTTCATCTTCAATCTGGATTTTTTAGCCTTTGATGGTGATATGGAGGTTGGAATAGATGAGTCTTGTGGATTTTTAGGTTATTTGATGATTCACCATCTTTTTTATCCAGAAAAAAATATGTTATTTGATTATTCATCATCTTTTTTATCCAGAAAAAAATATGTTTCACTTTTTCATTGTAATTTACATGTAAGTAAATGTATTATAATTTTTTTAATAATAATCAAATAGAATTTGGTCAAAATTTTGTAATATTTTGCACCTCTACCACAAGATTTACGTCATTATAAGGACATCCGCATTCGTTCCCGTTATAACATCCATCATCTCATCAAAAATCGTGGGGTCCACATGCCACATATACATTATATCTATTCTCTCATGTTCATTTTAACATTAATACTCATAATTTGTAGGTCTCGATGTTCACTCATTCATCTTATTCTTTTATATATAATTATTTATCTTATTTTATGGGTGTCATTTATTCAAAATTAAATTTTTATCATAAATTTGAAATAAAATAGTACAACAGACACTTGCATAAAATTAAAAAAACAACATATAAATTAAACGTAAGAGAAGCTGTAAAATACTAATTCAAGGATTGTTGTATAAAATTTGGATTAATTTGATATTAACCAGGTAAATCAATTTAAAATATTAAGATTCTAGAGTTTAAAATTCTAACTTGGGTAAAGCCAAATTTCTAGATACGCAATTGATGGGAGTGAACCACAATTTTTATCATGTATGTATACTCACTCGAATAAAAAATAAAACTTTTGTTCAAATTTTTTTGCGTTTCAAACGTATTAACATCTCTTGTCTAGGTGACAATTATAACATCGTCTTCTTTCTCTTGTCTTGGTGACAATTATAACTCAATTATGCATTGGTTTAAACAACAAAATTGGTGTTATAACACAATCTTAACACAGATGTTTTAAATTAAAGAGAATTAGAAACACCAACTTTCGATAATCCGTGATGATATTGAATCGAGATTTGAACTACTTGATTTTTTTTTTTTTTTTGACGAAATAACTTGATTGTTCTTCTACATAAACAGAAATTTATACTAAATAACATAATTGATATAATGTTATATTTAACAATTAGCAAACAATGGATATTAAAACTAATCAAATCACAATCTCGATTTTCTGACTAACTTTCACACGTATAAAATTGGTTATAATAATTTTATAACTTAAAAATAAATAATAAACTTTGAATAAAATAATATTTTTTTTATAAAAAAAACTGACTAATTTGTTCTGCAAATTACATATAAATCTTTAAAAACTTAGGCAGAATTAATACACCATAATATAATACGTCATATTTTACCTAATGATATAAATAAAAAAAATATTTTTATAATAATTCATATCAAAATCGTAGGAAGTTCTACAAGCCTATGAGCAATGTCATTCGTCAATCTTAGCAGGTGTTGTACGGAAACTGAAAAGAGGAGATCGAAGAAGATCGGAGACGTCCGAAATTAAGAGAAGCTATTTTGTCTCTGCCGATATTCACAATAAAAAATAATATTTTTAGCTTAAAAAGTAATATTTTTCCATGGATGACCCAAATAAGAGATCCTCTCACAAAATACAACCCGTGAGACCGTCTCATATAAATTTTTGTCCAAACCACCAAAAAGATCATGATCCTCTATGATACTCAAGGGAAATTTAGGGTCCGATTCCAGCAAATGTCACTAGTCCAGATGCAGGTTTCAAAATTGTCCCGAGCCTGAAATCACGAATAAGACCGTTAAAAGGGGGCCAGGAGGGTGTTATGGCGTAGCCCCTCCGACGTTCAAGTCAGAGACTGATGATAAAAGTGGAGAGCAGCTAAGGGTGTTGCTGAAAAAAATTATAGTGAATGTCCGAATCCTATGTTCAAACCTGATATTTATAGGGAAATACATGGGTCTGTTATGAGACCTCTACCTATGTTAGGGATGGGCTGAGAGTTTGGGTCGAATCTTAATGGACATTCTTGAGATATCACTCTATAATGTGAGTAACTCGAACCGTTTATAAAGAATCCGAGAAGATACAAATACTCTGTGTGTTACTGAAGTTTCTTAAAATTTTTATAAACGAAATAAATGAAAATATAAAAGCAAGAAAGTATTTAAATACAATAATTCTCATACAAATATTTACACACGCACAAAAATTATCTGGAACGTAAACGATACGTGTCTTCGGAGGTCAACTATTTTCATACGACTAGTTTATCCCACGATTCCCAAATGTTCGACATTTTGTTTTCGCTGCCTCCGCCTCCTCTCTCTCCCCCATTCTCTCTCAAAATTTCACGAATTTATACTTCTCCTCCTTCCATTTCTTGGAATCAATGTAAATTTTCATGGTGATAAAATGCATTTTCGTTCATTGTGTATTTAGATGTGTTTTTTTCTTTTTGTTCCACGGTTATCAATCGATCTGAGGGGTCAAAGTCTTCAGACTGTGGACGGTTGTCTTAACTCTTAACGGCCCAGGATTTATACTTTCAACTGGGCATTCAAGGCTGCTTCTTGATTTGATTAGCGCGAAGTTTCGTCTGGTTACTGCTCGAATTAGGGTTTCTGTTTTTTTTGTGTGTGTGTGTTTTGGCTGAACTACTTTGTAGCATTGTGATTGTCGGATTGATTCTTTTTAGGTCAGCGGAGTTGATTTTGAAGTAAATTTTTGGTTGATTTTGTTGTTGGGTAGTTCGATTGTGGAAATCAGGACTTTGAGTTTGTTAGAGGCGAAGTGAAGTTACTTACAGCCATGCCCAGGAGTTCGAGGCACAGATTACATAAGCATATCAAACACAGTTCAAAGGATTATCCAGACTCTGAAGAGGATGTAAGGACGAGGGATAAAATTAGTAGGGATGAGAATTTGGTGAAGGCTTATCGGGATTCAGCTGCTGGTGAGAAGCGCAAAATTTCATCCCAGGCGCGAGAAGGCAATGAAGGTAAAGATCCGAATGGTTTTGGGAATGAAGAGGCCTCTGAGGAATATTTTTCATCAAAACGGAGGAAAGAGAAAACCGACATTGGCGATGGTGGAGACAGGTGGAATGGAGGTGGAGAAAGAAGTAATAGTGACAGGAATGCGGAGAAGGTAAAAATCAAAGGGGACAACACTAAAAGCGAGTCTAAATTGAAGGAAGTCAGCAATAAAGGGAAAAATTTGAGAATAGAGTTGAAGAATAAGGATATAAAGCATGAGAGTGGAGGTGCTGGAGAGATAGAGAGTTCAGCAGTTGCGGTGGAGAAAGAGGACATTAGAAGTAAAGGAGAGTCTAAGAGGAAGTCTGAGAGGGATTTTTCTGCTCAGAAAGAAGGGAAGGAATACAAGAGCAAGGATCGTGGGGCAGATAAGGAGATGGAGAAGTATTTAGGTCAGGTTAGCAAGCGGGGTGATGCTAAGTCAAATTTAGTTGATATGGATGTTGGCTTGAAGCAGGTATTACAGTCGGGGGATCTCGGTGTTGAGAGAAAGGTTAAACGTGGTCGAGAAAACTCAGGTAAGGTAACTTTGTGTCATGGTAGGAACATGTGATTTTGACAACTTCTCTTTGTTTCATAATTATTTTCTGTGTGTAGTTGAGAAGTTCAGGTGGTTAAAACAAATTTGGGTTCACTCAAGGATAGTTGTTATTTGATAATCTGAAAGTTCCTTTTTGCATAAGCCACTAATGTTGGCAATTGAACCACCGTACTTCTGTCTAATGAGCGTTGCATCTGTCTACACAATTTTGTTTATGGTTCGGTTTGAGTTGTTGGTGGTTAGAGTTATCCGGATGCTTAGAGAAGATGACATGTCATATGGCCTCATACTGGGTTGAAATGAGGTGGAATTTGGAGGGAGCACTCCTTCTGAAATGGTTTAGATGTTTTATTGTTTTCCTGTTGATTCTAGCTGAACACTTTGAACGCTCAATGTGGCATTTCATAGTTTAATTTGATTTTTCATTTTAATTCCTTTCTAATCCATCCGGGGATTTTAAGAATACATATAATCAATTAATTTGAAACAAGAAAAGATATATGGCTTCGCAAAAGAGATGCTTTACTATATTCCTGACATCCCCCACACATTTTACTAATGTTTGTAATAAAGTTGGCATGTGGTGTGTAAAATGAACTTCTAGATTTGGTTATGATTTGATTGCTTTGTAGTAGGATTATGTGTATTTTATCTATTGATGGATCTTTCCCGTCACTCGAAAGGCTTGGTTCCTTCTTCTGTTTTTTTGTATAAATTCTCTTTTTCTGTATGTTGTATTAATAGAAAGGTTTTTCTCTCTTAGAATGGTTTTTTGTTTGTGGTGTTTGTGAATTAACCAAACAACAAGGTTTGTATTGCTGTGTTGAGGCTTCGTAAGTTCTAGCAAAGTTATTATTCAATAATAAAAGTAGGATAACCTTAACTTTATTATTTGAGGGTATAGGTTTTTTACAATTTTATAGTCCGTTCCCAGAAGATTGGTTTATTTTACGATGTGCCACTATTTTTGGAATGGTGCTAACCCTGAGAAGTAGTACTTAGTATTTCTAAATCATAAATTTTAATTTCTTTCTGCAGATTTTCCTGTAAAAGCGGAGTTACAAAATCCTGAGGTAGAGAAGAAAGTTGATGAAAGAATACGTAGGAGAAGAGAAAGCTCCAGCGATAGAGGTAAACATCACGATGATTTGAAAGAAGGCGATGAAAGAGGATTGTCCTCAAGAAGTGACCATGCCAAGGATGTGAAATACAAAGATGATAAGCCCAAAGTTAGAGTTTATGTAGACAAATATCATCTTCATGAAGAGGACCACAAAAATAATGGGAGAAGGGATGAAAAGTACCATGAAGAAATGAAGAACAATAATAAACATGGGGATAGTAAGCATAAAGAAGATGTCGGGAAAGATGCCAAGTGTAGAGATGATAGGCATCTTGGAGATGGTGATGGTGATGGTGATAATATACATAAAGATGAAAAGCATCGTGAAGATGGAGAGAAAGATACCAGGAGGAAGGATGATAAATATCGGGAGGGTGCTCGTCGACACAGGGATTATAGACACCGTGAAGATAGTGAAAGAGAAGGCAGACACGTGGATGATCGATATTGTGATGATGGAGAAAATAATGGTCGAGATGGGGATGTTAGACATTACGAAAATGGGCATAAAGATGATAGATACCGGGAAAATAATTATAAGGAAGATAGCCGTAGGGATAATGTTACCAAGGAAAAAAGGCATCGAGATGATATTGAAAGGGAGATTCGGTATAAGGATAGTAAGCAGGAAGATGATATTGATAGAGAGAAGATACCAAGAGAAGCAAAGTACAGTGAAGAACTTGCCTCAAGGGACTGTTCTGGCGATAAATCTGACCATAGACATTCAAATGACGGTGGTTATGCTGCTGATCATCGTTCTAAACATTCAAGTACACATGATGATTGTCCAATCCATGATGATAGAACAGTCAGGTATAGAGATGGTCAAGGTAGGAGAAGAACTACTGAAAAACAGGATAATGGTGATGTTAGATCCCGAAGTACCAAGGATCAAATATTTGATTCAGAAAAGAAAAGTGGAAGTGAAGCACGTGTGGACTCAGTACCTGACAGAGGGCGGTCTACATCAAGGAATACTGACACGGAACTTAATTTGTCCCATAGCAGACGACGTAGTTCACCCAGCTCAAGTTCTCTTGCTCCAAGGGATAACTATAGGTAATTATTAACAAATGTCATTGTTACTGAATTGGACTAACATACTGATGCCAAACTCAGAAACGTTTGCAATCCCAGTGCAAATTGTGTATTTTTTGTTATTCTGTAGGGGATAAATTGATAGTTGTGTGAAACTTTTTCCATTTACAACGTGGTTGCGTGCTTGAAGAAAAAATGTGCTGCCTCAAATTTTTGGAGTTTCTCGATGATAATGAAATGGAAAGCAGATTCCATAACAAATAAGTCATCCCTTTGTGAAGAGCTTAAGGATGTGGAAGGCCATGCATAAAAATAAAATTTTTATTAAGTCATTTTATATTAGAACACCAAATTCATAATTTTGTGAAGAGCTTAAGGATGATATGTGTAGCATCTTTAGTTGAAAAATCATAATTTTGTTATCTTTTAGTTTTATTTTATATTTCAATGTCAAATTTAAGTTATAATTTGTCATATATTGGTGGATTTCGTGGGTTCTTCTCCCCTGATGCTTTAATTTCTGCCGATTCTTTTAAAAGTCCATATTGTATTGTTTCTTTTGCTGTTCAATGATAACTTGCAGTTTCAATAAAGGGAAGAACAATTTTTGTGGTCTTTCTGTGTGTGTGTGTGTGTTTTTGGGTTGTGGAGTTGGTACGATGGAGTGTGTTAATTCCGGTGGCATCATATCCTTGTGAATTTGCACCGGAGCATAAGTGAAGGTTAATTTCCATCTTCTTTGGCCACCTTTATGCCGAACTCCGATGAACCAGTTATGATTTAACCTTTTGTTTTTCTAAAAAAGAAATTAATGGCATCGACTTTGTTATTGCTTCTATTTTCATGTTCTGCAGTACCATATGCGTTAATAAAAAAACAATATTTTGTATAAAGTTTGCTGTTCTGATCAAACACGCATTTACACTTCCTTTGGCTGTTGTTCAGGCTCACTAAGCAGGATGAATACAAGCATAGAGAATATAGTTATGAAGAAAGACTTCGGCACAATATGACTTCTGGTAGAGATTATGCTATGGGAGGATCTGAAAAGACCTCATCCTGGTCATTGGAGAAACTTGGTCAGAAAGAAGATGGTCAATTGACAGAGTCATGTGCTGAAAGACGCTTGAAACAAGACATTTTTTCATCACCGTTGAAACTACTGGATAAATCTACATCCTCAAATACTGATAGGAGACAGTTTAATAGGCCTGATGTAAGACGAAATGTTGATATTGACAAATTGACGCAGAGGAGTAGTGGTTCTCGAGATATGAAGGATCACCCTGGCAAGGAATATAGGGAACGTCGGGAGTTGGCCATGGATGTGCTTCCTAAAGATGAAAATTCACTAGATGATGGGGATACTCTGTCTGTGTCTTCCCCTTTTACACGAAGTAGCCATTTATCTGGAAGTTCTATGTCATTTCGACCTCTTCCTTCCCTGAGAACAGGGGTGGATAGCCTTTTAATGTCAGGCTCCATTGAAGATGACAGTAGATTCAAGTGGAACAGCCGTCATAGGAGGAGCGGTGGCGATCCTAATCTGGGAAGAATTCAAGCAAGTCCTTGGAGAGGCATTCCAAGCTGGCCGTCTTCTGTTCCAAATGGTTTCATGTCTTTCCCACGTCCTCCGCCCCCTGTCAGTTTTCATTCAGTAATGCAGCCATTTCCAGCTCCAGCAATGTTTGGCATCAGACCACCCCTGGATTCGAACCATCCTATTCTTTGTCACATTCCCGACACCGACAGATTTTCAGGCCCTGTTCGCCCAATGGGATGGCACAATCCTGTTGACGATTCATGTAATCCATTGCATTCTTGGGATGCAAGTAATGCTATCTTTCGGGATGAGGCACACAGTTATGGTAGGCCAGGGTGGGACCATTCTAGAAGCCTGCCTGGTGGTCGTGGCTGGGATTCAACTGGAGATTTGTGGAAGGGTCCAAGTAATACTGTGTGCTTGGAGATGCCATCTTATGACAAAGAGAATGACTTCTCACTGAATATAGATGAAGCGTTGGCTGGTCCATCTATTCAGCAAACTCAAAATGAACAATTTTTTTCTGATGAGCAGGCAGCAACCAATGATGTTAACCAATCCACCAATGACTCCGAAATTAATCCTGCTGATGCTCCCATCGATAACCTCGAGGATACTAGTAATTTAGCTAAAATCTCGAAGAAGGATGTTGTACCTCTTTGCGTGGTTTACCTTTCCAAGCTTGATATTTCTGCAGATCTTACTGAACCTGAGTTATTCAGTCAGTGCAGAGGCTTTATTGATATGGATAAAAGCATAATTTCTGATATAGATGATTTAAAAATATTATTCCTAGAGGTGAAGGACACAACCTCATGTATTTTATCATATTGTTATACTCATATATCAAAACTAATTGTTTTTTTAATTTTTTTATTACAGGAAGCCATAGAAGCTAAAGTAGCACATCGCCGAATTTTTAGGTCTTCACTATCTGCAACAGTGGATGATTCTGTTTTCCAGGTATTTTATGATGTTGAAGAATGGTGTGTTTATGTGTTTTGCAGAATATTTAAAAACATACTCGCAATATATAATACAGTGATGTACAGTTCATTTAAATTGTGGCGTTATGAATGTCCATTGTAGATCAGTGAAATTTTTCTTACATCAACTTATCATTGTACAATGAAATGATAGTTTTGTTGGTTCTAGTGTACAGGGATATGGTGAATTTATTTGTGATGTTTTGCTGATACTGCATCTGATGAGCAAAAATAGATAATTCATCTATGTAAATTTTCCTATTATTCTATGATTGATCCCTTTCGTCATCTGTGTTGATATGTAAAGGCAGCAGCTAGAAGACCCAGAAAAGAGACCTTTTTAAGTAGCATCTGTTGTTTGGTTTTATTACATATGCATGGCATCATTTATTTGGTATGGAACCCTTCGGGGTATTTCTAGTTCTAGTCTGTTTCTGTTGAAATCCAAATTTCCAATTACCTATTGTTATGCATGTATTGATTTTTTCCTGGTGTGGATTCTGTTGTGATTGCAGAAAGCAATATCCCTTTATGAGAGTCAAGAAGGTAGCTTTGACAAAGTTATAAACTGGGAGAAATTTTCAAGTGTCAACCTACCTTTTACCAAGCCCGATCACGAGGATCTCAACATAGAAGAAAATAAAACTGAGAAGCAGTCTAGTACCAGTGCCATGCAAGATGGAAAAGACACACTTTGGCACGTGATTGTTGAGTTAACTCCTCCAAATACTTCATCAGATGCTGGAGGTTATACTGAATCTGCCCATCAAAATCTTGATCTACCACTGGCCAATACAGTGGTAAAATCCGAAGAGCCAGTTTCTACCATGGAACATGATAACATGATGAATTTAGCATCAAAAGTACTACCAAAGGACCAGATCCTTGAGGAGAGATTGTTGTATGCGGAAAGCATTGAAGGGTTCCATGCTCCTTTACCTGCTGAGGTGAAAATTGATGGTAACATTGAGTATGTGAAGTCTGGTGTTACTAGTTATGGTACCCTTCTAAATTCTGATGTGTTTTCAGAGGCGATGACGCCAGAGTTGGTTGTCTCTGAATCATTAATTTTAAGTCGGATACATCATTCTCTTGAAAGTACACATTGAGACGATTTATATTTATCTGAATTTTCAAAATGGCAATCTGTGTTTCTTTTTCCCCTTTTATCTTGTCCGTTTGCTTGCTGCTGATGTGGTTACTGGGTTTCACAGTTTTTAAGTGAGTTTCTCTGGTTAGATGGATAAACATGGGAATCAAATGCTCATTCGACCCGAATCACCTTTGCAGTTCTTCCAAGTGTCAGGTAGTTAAAGGGATTGAAAGGTTTCTAAATTACGCAGGAAACATACAAAAACCCATAGTAATTATACTTTTGTTTCTTAAAAATATATTGACAGTTTTTTACTATTGTGTCTAATTTAAATTATATATTTTTATTTCCAAAATCACACTGAATTCAAATAGAGTGTTTGCCATAATTCCTTGAGCTACTACTACCAGGGGCAAAGGGCAGTTCAAGAATTTGGGTGAGGGACTTAAAGTTGACTCTTAAGTAATTAATCAATTTTTTTTATTGTATGAAAATAAAAAGAATATTTAAAAACATGTTACTTGTAGTATCATTCTTCGACTTTAAAATTTGTGGGTTTTGTTAGTATCTCAAGGGAGAGTGAGCGAATGTCGCATTTGTAATTTTAAAAGGGAAGCTGAAATACGAGCAGAAATACATAGATATATATAATTTTAGGCTTTCTTTCACAATTTCCGATTTCTAAATTTAGTTAAAATCGTTTTTTGAAGACTTCTATCCAAATGTCAAGACTCGACCAACCAATACTAAATGTTATTAGATTATCTAAGAATTAACACAAAAACTTACGTAAGATCTACTCATAAATCAACTTTATGACAGAGATTTTCGATGACTCATTCAAAATAAAAAAAAATCAATTTTTTTGTTAGTTATATTATTTAGAGATATTGTGTAATATATAATGATTTTAATGAAAAATCTTATCGTTTATATCAAAATTATTATTTGTGACTATAAATATAACTTGGGTAGATCCGTCTTATTGACATAGATCCGCGACATAGGAGACCACCTGTCAAGAATTAAAACTGTGCAATTCGAGAACAAATTTCCTGTTAATGACTTGTGGACAAATATCCATCCACATGGCCAATATTTAACTCTTCTTGTGCATTTAAATGCCAACATTAGGTTATCAGAAGAAAAAATTTCAGTTATCAGAAGAAAAAATTTCAACATCAGCACAATTCTTCGGTATATCCGATTTATTTTCTTAGGTCTGTTCAAAATATATACGATAAACAGCGATGGAGTGAGATGTTATATGAATTTTAATGTGCTATATTTAGTTCAACTACATTTGGTTCGATTTTAGAAAGAAAAAAAAATTCAAGTCAAACAACATTTTATCGATTTTATAAAATTTCAAATCAAACCAAAAAATTTAATTTTTATAACCAAACTTACCCAAACTATGAATTTTTGTTTGTGTTTAGGGAATACTAGATGCGAGGTAAAGACAAGCATCTGTAGTTCTTAGAGATAAATAGCTCAATCTGCCCAAGCTAGCAGGAGGGCACAATGATGTATCCTTAATTTGTGTTTCCTCCGAGTCTAATGTTTCCAAATGACTGAGATTTTGCAGAAGAGTTGGATATATTAAAGAAATTAAGCATAATGGTTCCAACATACTGGAAAACTTCGTAAACATCTGTAATTTTAGTCCCCATGCATTATAAGTTTAGAGCTTTATGACAATTCCCTTCAAAAAGAGAAAGTATGGTGCAGTTACTCATGTTCAGGCATGCAAGAGATGACAAATTAGGCAACTCTGTCACACCAGTCCAAGCTAGATTTAAAATTTTCGACTTAGGGAGCTGCTTGAGATGAATAACTCCTTCATTAGACACTTCACTACCCCAAAGGTCTAGGTGTTCCAATTTTGTGAGAACTAAAAAATTGTTGGTTATTCAAATTAGATTGGAGCAACTTACACGTTGGACAGAAAAAATTATTAAAACAAGAAAACTTTGAGTACAAACAGAAGAGTAGCACATCTGAATAACAAGTATGTCCAGTTTACGTTTGCTGCAAGAATGACTCACAGTACCATCACATCACAGTTGCACAAAAAGTAAGTTCAGACCCATTAGCGAAGGAACTGGTTAAAAGCCCTTAACAACACCAATCTCCATTAGTAGCAACAAACACATGCACATTTGGGGTGGGGGACGGGGTCGAAAGAGAGAGAGAATTTTCTACCTGAAGAGAACCCAGAGCCGAATCCGTGATAGGTGTCCAAAACCAACAAATTAGTTAGTGAAGCAAGAAGTGAAACTCCATCTGCTGTAACATCAGTTTCAGAAATGCTCAAGTTCTCAAGGGCTGGAATCGGCAGAAGATGCTTAACACCAGCGTCCGTTATCTTGGAGCATCTTGAAAGGTCCACCTCCTTCAAACTTATCATGCCTGAATTGAAGAAATCGAGCAACTGAGGAAACCCGCAATACATAAAACCTCTACATATGTTACCAGAATCAATCAGATCAGCGCTCACATAAATCAAGACTGCAGGTAAATCATCTGATCAATGCTTGATTGATGTCTACTAAAACAAACTTGGCACTCATAGCATGGGAAATACTGTTAAGAAGACTGGAAACCAGAGAGTTGGGATAATAACATCACTAACATTAACACATTACATTTGAAAAGAATCAGAAATTCATTTCAGGATTGCAACTTATAACAACAGAATGCCCAACAATGAACTATGATGCCTGCCATATACCATGAACCAAGGAGAAACATTCATTGTCAGATGACAAATGGAAAATAAAGATATTCATAATATGACAAATAAAGTACCAATAATGAATCCATGGTATACACCAAAGCGCTGAATTATTGATTTTATGGGAATCTGCAAGAAACAGAGAAGACAAGTACTGGAAGGCTCCCAAGTATGCATCTACACAGCTCTCACCGCTCAAATCAATTTCTGCTACACTGTATTTGAAAACTCTGGAGGTGGAAAAAAAAACCCGAGCTTATAAATGCAGCCGGCATACAACCGAAACAAGAAAGCAATCCAGTCCGTAAATATATCTACAGTAAAAGCAATGATTCAAATGTAGTTATTGCTAAGCAAATTTTAATGGGTTTTGACAAAACAGCAGATTAAACGCCGGCAGACAGACATGGTATGTTAATTAATTCATACACCAAGGACCAATCTACTTCTAAACCATTGCATGGTATGCATCTAAACAGTAATCACAGCTATATATCCATTTGCAGTAATCTGGATATGATTACGTTGCTAATTTCTGACAAGGATATACAAGTAAGCTGCTGGCCTGTACTCCTACAATGTAAGTCACGTTTTACAAGATTTGTTTGCAGAAAATGTTTAAGGTTATTTTTAGTTTGATTACTGACTTACTGTGGAGAATATGTCTTCATCCATACTTTACAAACTCTCGAATCGAAAAGTTGATGAGATACCAACAGTAAAATATTATAGCAAATTATACTAAACGATCATTATTCATTGTCACGTGTGAAGTCGACAAAAAATCGACGCATATCTACTTATTTGCATTTGACAAAACAAATATATACAACATTTTTTATGAAAATCTTGTATCGCTCGAGATAGAATCGTAGAGTGGTCGACGAAAGAATTCTTAGATCTTCGAGGAAAGGAAAAGAATCGATTAAAATCAACGAAATGACCAGGTCGACTGTCGGTGGGCTAGGCGGTGACGGTGCGTGGGGACCGCTTCAGCATGGGTTAGACGCAAAATGTCTTACTAGAGGCCAAAATAGACCTTTTCGCACGTGACAATCTGTTTCCAACAAAATTACGTTAGTGCCAATTTGCAATTGACGGTCATTTTTGATTGGAATTTATTTTTATTCTTGTTTATTTTAAAATTGAAGTCCAAATAGAAAAATGTTTCAGAGTGAAATTGTTGATGACTTGTTGTTTATTCGATATCAAGATTCTGTTCGAGACTTAATCGTGACAAACATCTCCACGAGCTAAAGAAAAAAAGATAAATCCAAATCTTAAGTTGGGTGTAATGATATTTCAAATTGAGAATTGAAATTGTTGAATTGTATTCTGGTTCTTGATCACAATCGAACTCTCTGAAAAATCACAGAAGAAAAGGAAACCAGAAGAATAAAGAACACAAGGGAATTTACGTGGTTCGGCTACAATGCAGCCTACGTCCACGCGAGAACAGCCAACCTTTATTGATCAATATCTCTCTCTATCTTCATAGATTACATCATACAAGACTTTCAAGTCTATCAGTGCAAGAAAAAGAAATTACAATCAAGCCTATATCTCTTGATCTCTTGTTGGAGTATCCCCTTGTTGGTTTTTGTGTAGAGTCTGGATGAGTGCTGTGTTATTTCCACAATGACCGTAGGAAGATATATATCTTGCCTCCTTATCCGATTGCTTTTTCCTTCCTAACTGACCACCCTTGTTGGTTAATATGTTGCAACCGCCACTAGCTTCTTGAACTTTTTAGTTTTTGCGTCCAGGAGCCTTGCTTTTGGAAGACACACATTCAACATGAATACGAATGATTTACAATTTATTATATTAGAGTTACATCATTATCATCAGCTACAATTTTTGATAAAATAGCAAAAATTGGTATCACAATCAAACTCATATAGTTGATTTTCGTGAGTTTCAAAGTAGATTGTTATAGTATTAACGGGGAAAACATTAAAACACAGTTTCTTGTGATGGTGAAAGATTCGAAAAGTACGAATCGTGTTACCATCGTCTATATCTTTGTATATTAGCATAGGAGAAACACGATTAAGGTAAGAGAAAACATCAAGCAAGATGCTAAAAAATGTGATGAGATGATAGATTTGGAGTTGACTTTGGGGAAGAGTTAGGTTATGGTGTCACATGCAAACACCGAAGCCTTTTTAGACAAATTGGGAAAAGAATGGCCCATCACGAGCTATTCCTCAGAAACAGCTGCCCATCTTATTTCAAAGTAATCACCTTTACACATTTATATTGCTACAAAATTATGGTCCCCCAACTCCAATTTGTGATCCCTAAAGAAAAAAAAAAATCTATTTGGTTTCCTTTCTATACAAAGTCTTATCCCATTAAGAATTAGTGGTTGATTGTTTGGAACTTGTTACTTTGGTTTGGGGGATTAAAAGTTATATGACACATTCAAGACGTAGAGAATGATGAAACAGAGTAATCTTATTCTAGCAAAAAATTGATCACAAAAACTTTTGTGAGATGGTCTCACGAGTTAATGTTGTGAGACGAATATTCTATTTGGATCATCCATGGAAAAACATTATTTTTTATACAAAAAATATTATTTATTATTATAAATATTGACATGATTGACACGTATCACAGATAACAAGAGACCTACTAAAAATTAATTCATCATATCTCATGTACTCTCAATGCTTATTCATGTACTATATCAGTATTTCAATTTATTTGTTTAACCCAATTTTTTTTTAAATTATACAAAAACTCATATGAAACGGTCTCACAAGTCAATTTTATCAGATATATATTCTATTTGAGTTACTCATAAAAATTTATGTCAATAATATTATTTTCACCGTAAAATTAAATATAATTACTCCGTCCCACAACAGAGGTCCCACTCTTTATGGTATCAGTATGGTTTCTAAAGTACCCCCAACTAATATATACTATAACAAGTGAATTCCTAAATTATAAATATATCCACAATAATGCTACGTAATATAAAAAAAATTATATTTAAAAACATATAAATATTTATGCACACTAGTTGCATACAAAGAACATATAATCACATATGCTCTCCCACTAACATATTTAACGAAAACGAATTAAATGGTTAATTAATATTTCTCTATATTTCTCAAACCTGATAGTTATACAAGTATTCGAACAAATCAAACTCGAATCGAGTTTCGACTATGTCGATTCTTGGTAACATTTGCCAGTTGACTGATTCAAAATTTACAAGGTCTAGTTGGATTGATCTACGAACAAAAGGCACAACGCGTGGCTTCTTTCATTTATTAGCATTAGTGTGACCACTTTCATATTCTCAACCACAAAAAAGCATTTAGTTGACAAATTTTTTTTAAATGCTATATTTTTTATGAATTCAGATGAGAATAATTAATTCATTTTACACCATGCTCTTATTTAAATTCACATACAAAATGAGTTTTTTTAGTCAAATTTCAATTTAATTCAGAACCCACTAATTTTATATTCTATAATTTATTATTAAAATGAGTTTTTTTTAAGTCAATTTTCAATTTAATTCACAACCCTACTAATCTTATATTCTATAATTTATTATTACATCTACCATGACATATAAACCACTAATTGAAAAGCTATGGCAAATTACCTATTATAATCAAACTTTTTATAATTAAAATAAACACAATATTATTTATATTTTTATATTTATATATTTTAAATTCAATTAAATTATATTTCTTTATTTATAATAACTTTTTCATTTTTTTTTAAAAAAAAATTGTGTTCCCAATTGCCTGCATTGATTGAGATAATAAATACATAAAGTAGGTTTTTAAATTTCTTCCAGAATGAATTGGGTCCACGCGGAGAAAAATCAAGATTGGACGACACAATACTTTCCACCACACATATTTTTCACTTTAATTTAAAAATTTATATAGAATATATACAAAATTTGTGAGATATTTAATGTTTGCCATCATTTTAAATTACTTTCCAATGCTTATAAATATCTTTTTTTATATCATGAATAAAAAAGAGCTAATAAACTATATCACTAACAATTTTTTATTTTTAAAATAATAAATCACACATATTTCTAAACTTGAATCAAATATATGTGAAAGAATGTAATGGAAATTATGTCAATGGGATAATTTAAATTAGGGGTGGAGAAAAATATCGAATTTTCAGTATACCGATGTTACTGTACCGAAAAATACCGAATTTATCAAAATTTTCGGTACGATATGGTACTGATACCAAAATATTTGATACGATAAATGTTTGAAATTTGAAATTTTCGTTATATACCGAAATACTGAAATAATATATATAAATTAAAAAATATATAATATTTATAAATAATAAAATTTAATTTTTAAAAAATATAAGATATTTTTTTGGTATAAAACGATATATATCGATACCGTACCAAAATATAGAATTTAATTTATGTTTAGATTCATCATGTTGGAATAGTCTAAATCAAAGTTCAGTGAAGTAATTCGACTCATAGTTAAGAAAAACTATTGAAAAGTCTTATATCTGTCGCCTAACATTATAGCTAGCTAGCAGACTGGATGCTGGGCCTTCGACTTGTTAAAAAGCTGAGAGGCTTCAAAAATCACACTACATTAGACCTTGTTGCAAAAATAGCGGATGAAGAAGTCGCACATGTTGTGGTTGAAGTTTATTGGTGTTCATTAATATCTTGGATCTCCAGACACATGTTGTGGTTGATGCTTATTGTCTTGATTGATTTGTTTTGTATATATATTTTTTGGTTTCTTTTGACTGTCTCGAAAGATTTGTTTAATATTGATGATCACTGATTTTGAAATTACAAGAGAATGAATTTTTATACATACTTTCGGTACGATGGTATTTTACCGATATCGTACCGAAAATTCAGCTTTCCTGAAAAGCCGGTATGACAACGTATCTTTTTTTTTCATATCGATATTTTTGATATGATATACGTTATTCGAAATTTCCCACCTCTAATTTAAATTGCCACAAATATTATTTTATAATTGTGATAAAATAATTTAAAAAATGAGAAAAACCACATAAATGTGAACTTGCGGAGAGCGTACTGCGTACAGATATAAATACACCAAATCAAACCATCAGAGAAGTAAACAAAAGAAAAAAGAAGAGAGAAACAACAAAGAGCCCAAAAGACTTGCTCTTCTTCAACAAGATTTCAATCAATTAAATCCCTCAAAAAGCTGCGATCATTCTTCCCCGATTCATGCCATAATCATTTCAGTAATTTCTCTGATCCCAATTAGCCAATCCTTTGTTTTATCTGGGATCACTCAACTCCAGAAGAAAGAAATAATTCTGGTTTTCTCTGCATATTTCACTCAATCCCCTGTTTGTGCGGAGTTTATTTTTCCAGTTTTTCTTCGATTTAGACGTACCCTGTTTAGAATTCTTGAGAAATTTTACATTAAAAAATGATGAGTATGCAAGAAACCAACAACTCTTTCACGCCAGAAAATGCTTCCAAGATTGGATTTTCACTGTCACAAATCATTCTGACCAGTAATTCCAACACCTTGGATTCGATATTCTCCTACTGCCAGCAAGCCAACACCCCCACAAACCCAGCTCTCAAGCCTTTGATGGGCTCTTCTGTCTACTTAACACAAACCGATTTGCTGCAGAACTTCTTAGAAGATAACAAATCAAATCCTTCACTTTAGTAGATCTTCTTTAACCAACCCGAATCGAGAATCGGGTTACCCGCTCACCTACCTCAGCAGCCCCGCCAAGAAAAAGCTTTACAGAGGGGTGAGGCAGAGGCAGTGGGGTAAATGGGTGGCTGAAATCAGGCTTCCACAGAACAGGATGAGAGTTTGGCTCGGCACTTACGACACCGCAGAGGTGGCGGCTTATGCATACGACACGGCGGCGTACAAGCTCCGCGGCGAGTACGCCCGGCTCAACTTTCCGAACCTACGCGACCCATCCCGACTAGGACTCGGAGACCCCGCTCGGCTCAAGGCTGTGAAGCATGCGGTGGATACCAAGATTCAGGCCATTTGTCAGAAAATGAGAAGAATGAAAAAATCCCAAAATTCCACCAAGAGACCGGAGCTTGAAAGCAACAGTAATTCCAACAGCAACTTCTGTACTGGAAGTGAAGGTGAGATGAAGAAGACGGATTCATCTCCATCTTCAGCGATGAACACCGAAAGTTGGGGTAGTAACGCTACTGACGATGAGTTGCGGAACGGCGAAAAATCTCCGATGTCGTACGAGTGGTGTTCGGCTCTGGCGCCGCCGCATCCGGCGGAGTTGGAAATAGAGGGCTGCTCGCTTGATCGCATGCCGTCGTATGATCCTGAGTTGATTTGGGAAGTTCTTGCCAGTTAGTGTCTTCGGAGACCGTTGTGAGCTAAGTTAGATAATATTTTTCTTTGTTCAATTAAATTATGTTTTTAAGAATATTATATTATATTATAATATTTTTTTGTCCAATATATATAAAGTTGATCTAATTTAAAAACATGCAAATGAATTGTGGAAGGAGAAAAATTCGAGAATTGATTTCATAATTGAAGTAGACAAAAATTTGTGTGAGACGATTTCATGGGTCGTATTTTGTGAGACGGATTCCTTATTTGGGTTATCCATAAAAAAATATTACTTTTTATGTTAAGAATATTATTTTTTGTTGTGAATATCGATAGGGTTCAGCCGTCTCACAGATAAAGATTCGTGAGATCAGTTTCACAAGATACCTATTAATTGAAGATAGAGAAAAAAACATTTAGTTTTTTAGATATCAGTTTTAATCATCTATGTATCGATGGTGGATATTTTAGTCTTATATATTTTGTTAGATCAATTATAGTCATTTAACTATGTTTTATGATCTATTTTAGTTATTTTTTTCAAAATCATATAATTTAATGACAAATATCATAGTTAAATTTTCGTAAGTATGAGGTTTAAAAAAATCTCGAGATATGTATGCGTATATGACAACGTAAGTATGAAGTTTAAGAATGATATTAATTATACAGTTACACAATTTTGACGAAAAACCTAAAATTGATTTTAAAAAACATTGTTACAAGATTATAATTGATTTGACAAAACATATTGAACTAAAAATGTCGTAAACCAATTCATACATGACTAGAATTGATATTTTATATTTTCCCATATATTTGATTCTACTATTTGTTCAAGAAGATTTGGATTAGTTATCATATTATGATTTTTTTATTGATTATAATTTTAATCATAATATTAATTAGCCAAATAAAAAATTATTGAAACTAAATAAATATTTAATAAAAACATTTTCTGAAACAAAAGAAAACAAGCCCGCGTTCTTTTAATAATTGTGAAGGTAAATTAAAATTCAGAGACTGTAAATAAATCGATTAAAGAAAATACTAGCACAAAGAAAGTGAAACATGAATATAATAAAAATAAAATAAACATATCTTCAAGTGGAAAATATTTCTTAATTTTTAAGTTATTTATTAAAAAAAGAATATTTTATTTATTTATTAAAAATGTTGCAAAAATGATCATTTATTAGCATAGACTAAAATGCAAATTTGAATATTCTAGAAACCATCCCTCGCAGGCCGCAGCTATATATCATAGGGACTTTACCGACTTGGAAAGTCATTTTCTAGTACATAATTATTCTTCAAATAGCCATTACATTTTCAATACTGCTATTTTTATAGGCATCTCTCGACAAATTGAATCTTTTATTTTCTCAAAATAATATAAAAACTAGCAAAGTTGTGTAGACAGATACCAACATTTGAATACACACATACACACACACACACACACACACATATATATATATATATAAGGAACTAGTTATCATGTGTCAGTATAACACATCCAGTCTGTTTTTGTCAATCTTTTTTAAACATAATTTGAATTTTATCAACACATGAAATCGTGTGTTACAAAGGTTTTTAAATACTAATAAACACCTACACGCCAATTCGTGAGCTTCTTGGTTGGTAATCCAAAGTCTGTTTATTTTCTTTTCCTATTTACAGAAGCTGTAGTTGGTTTCTAAATTCACTGCTGAGTTATATGGAAACCAAAGTGCTTATTGCATTGATGATGTGGTACGAACAGTGTTATGCAATATCGTAGTTCTCGAAAGAGAAATAAAGTAGTATAAACTTTTAAAATACATGGAAAGTCGAACATAAACCAACGAACGATGTCATGAGAAAATACAGTAGGCAAAATCAAAACAGTAAAGCAAATCGAGGCAAGTACGAAGTACAATGTCCTTAAAACAGATTCGTCTCATTCGGTATATGCTTCGAGAATCAAGTTGGACGACTATTTTCTAGAATACAACGGAACAACCACTAGCAACCTAGAACGAAAGTACTGCATCAGCAAACTGAAGAAGTACCCGAACTTTATCACGAGTTAGAGCAAAATAGCAGAGCAACAGATAGATGAAAGCAATATGTGAGTGTGAGATATGCTTGAACTACTCGAGGTTGTCTCTATATAAAGGCACTTGGGTTCCGTCACATCCAGAAAAAGATCTGGAGTGTCTTGAACGGTCAGACATTTGACGCACAAAAGTCGCGCTCGTATATTTGCACTCAAGTCAAGCATTTTCCAATGAAAATCGGACCATTGATTTGCACTCCTACACAGGTGCGCACAAGAACCTTTTGACCAATCATTGTTAAGCATTCACAAAGTATAACTCAATACAAGTTCATTCATATTAATATTATTTTATTATATGGGATACTCTTCTCCCACACTTGATCATCCACTTATCTAGATCATATATTGTTTATCCAATTTCCATTCAAAATAGAAGAAGTCCAATAGTCCTCCAAAGTCCAACAAACAATCTTACACAACAAACATAGTGCAACGAGCCTGTAGTGGAAAATGATTTAAATCTTTTTATGTAAATAATAGTCTCTCCAGTCATATGAATGTATATAAGGCTGGAATCTGGTCGTTCAAAATAACCACTGGAGCGTCCATTCATTTTCAGCTCCAATTTTTCCTTGCCTGACTCTGCAATGATATTCACCATTTCGACATTTTTAAGGCTTAAGCAAGAAAAGTGTGAGCTCTTCCTGTTAGAGGTTTTTCGAGGACTCCACACAAAACTGAATTTATTCGTTTATATCCGTGTAAGGCTTAAGCAAGAAAATTGTGAGTTCTTCCTGTTACAGGTTTTTAAGGACTCCACACAAAAGTGAATTTATTCGTTTATATTTGTGGTATAACCTGATGCATACTCACCTTCTTGGTCGGTATTATCTTCGAGATTGTATATTATCTTGGAGCACCACAACACTACACAAACTTATTGATAAAGTTGTGGTTAAATTCCAGGTTATCTAGAGTTCATTTCAGGGAAAAGAAGAAGAATGGGAAAGTTTTGTCGGGCCAAGGTTTTGTCGTCCAAGAATATAATGAGGGGAATTGGGAAGAAAAACTAAGGCCCCTTTGGATGACGGGTATGGAACTCAAACTGTGAATCAATATGTTGAAGCAGCCAAGAACATGATTCAACCTGATAATGGACCTCCCCGGTGGTTTTGTCCTGTAGAAGCGGGTCGGCCCCTGAAAAATTCACCCGTTCTTCTATTCCTACCAGGTATGACTGACTACATGATCGTTGATCAAGAGATAGGAAGAACATATAGTCAGAACACGTGGTGATCATGAAAAATCATTGACAGTAACATTGAAAAGTTTGGAAAAATCATACTAAAAACAGTTTTAAGATTTAGAGTATTGCTAACTTTGCATCACGCGGGAATGGATGGTCTCGGAATGGGACTCATCCTGCATCACAAAGCTTTAGGTAAGGTTTTTGAAGTTCGGTGTATGCATGTCCCAGTTCATGATCGAACCCCGTATGAAAGGCTCGTAAATTTTGTTGAAAATGTGATAGGGGACGAACATAGAAAAAATCCAACGAGGCCAATATATTTGGTGGGAGAATCTTTTGGAGGATGTCTCGCTCTCTCAGTAGCTGCTAATAATCCTATGATTGATTTGGTACTGATATTGATGAATCCAGGTAAATTCCCGAATGTTGCATGCGATCCCTGTTTGATAATTGTTTTCTTCTTCCCGATGAATAAAGCTTCATTTCTTGTATTGCAGCAACATCATTTAACAGGTCACATCTAAATCCTCTGCTACCACTCTTGGAAGCTTTCCCCGAAGAACTGCGACACATAGTTCCTTACATTTTCGGACCCGTTTTATGAGATCCAATCAAAATGGCCAAAATAAACAAAGGCGAAAGCATGTTCAACTTTCCCACCAAACAACTAGAGAACTTTTTGTACGAGCTCAGAACTTTACTAGAAACCATGACCGATATAATACCCATGAAAACTATGACATGGAAGTTGGAACTGTTAAAATCTGCAGAAGACATGCCAATTCGCGACTCCACGCTGTCAAAGCTGAAGTGCTTATCCTTACCAGTGGAAAAGATAGCTTGCTTCCTAGTGAATCCGAGGCTCATAGACTCTCAAAAATAATAAAAAATTGCAAAGTACGGTCTTTCAAAGACAATGGTTACGGTCTTTCAAAGACAATGGTCGCATTCTCCTACTTGAGGATCGGATGAGTCTTTTTGACTTTCATAAAAGGATCCTCCACATATCGACGTTCTAAAAGACGTGATTACGTCAAAGATTTCCTCCCTCAGAGCATGTCGGAATTCAAGAATGTCTTTGATAAAAGATTGGGTTTTTTCCGCCTTGCGACGAGCCTGGTTATGTTATCAACTTTCGGAGACGGAAAGGTAGTAAGAGGTCTCGAAGGAATCCCTGATCAAGGCCCGGTTCTCCTAGTTGGCTACCACATGCTACTAGGAACAGAACTTGGTTCAATAGTCGAAGAATTCTCGAGGGAGAAAACGGCCATGTTCCATGGTGTTTAACATCCAGAGATGTTCAATCAAAACTATGAAGGCCCTTTACAAGCTACCTTGGATTTTGACATGTTTCGGGTATCGGGGCAATACCTGTCACAGCAAGCAACATTTTCAAATTACTATCGACAAAATTCTATGTCCTTCTTTACCCTGGTGGTGTACGTGAGGCTTTACACCAAAAGGGTGAAAGTTACAAGCTATTCTGGCCTGATGAGGCTAAGTTTGTGAGAATGGCCATCAGATTCCGGGCCACAATTGTACCTTTTGGCGTAGTTGGAGAAGACGATATTGTCGAACTAATTCTTGATTTTGATGAACTAATGAGAATCCCTTTTCTAAATGACATGATAAATCTTAACAATCTCAACGCTATTAGAGTAAGGCCAGGGGTTCAAATGGAAGGGGAAGTGGCCAACCAAGATTTCTTTATTCCGGGCATTTTACCGAAGCTTCCAGGACGAATCTACTGCCTGTTTGGGAAACCACTGGTGACAAAGGGAAGGGAGGAAGTGCTAAAGGATAAGAGCAGTGTGAAGGAATTTTACCAGCAGATAAAATCTGATGTAGAACGAAGTATAGCTTATTTGCTCAAGAAGAAAGAGGAAGATCCGTATCGAAATTTGTTTGAGAGGATGTTATATCGAATAGTTTCGGCTCCGGTTCATCAGCTTCCAACTTTTGATCTGTGAATTCTGGTTTCTGGTATAGATTAATGGATCATGTCTTTTGAACCTGCAAGTTTTCCGAGCTAACAAATTTTGTTCTGAGTAGGGTTGAATAATATTTAATGATTTATCATGGAAAGTTATTGGATCATATAGTTAATACTACAAGGGCATCAGCAGTGCATGCAAATATGCACAATTTCAACAAGAGTAGCTTCTCCGGTGCTATCCTTGAACCTCCTGGCGGTGTCCCTTTGATCATGGTCGACCTCTGTCCATCTCTGTATACTCGACAGTTTTATACTAATCGAGTAATTCTGACGACAGACCATGGTCCATGTATTTTTATCGCTGGACTGCGTGCGTTGATCATCAATTAAGTTTGCATTTTTAGAAGCACACATGTAGAAGTTGGAAACAGGTCACAAATATTTGAATTCAATCACAAATAATTAATTCAAACTCTTGGATTTCCTAAATTCGTATATCTGACATCTTCGAGGACATCTATCATTCTTTATACACATTTTCGATTGCTTCATTATGTGTATCCATTCAAATACAAATATAAATTCGGATGATATGGTAAAAACCAATCAAATTCTACTATGACTCAAAACTGATATCATTCTGTATTCTGTAGTTGATTAGTATATTATATTATAATCAGTAGTTATATGTTACATCATTCTAAGAAGAAATCCTTGCTACAGCCAGTTGTCTCTTCCTGTTTTATATGTCCCAGGCGGTTTGGATTATAAGTTATATGTTACATCATTCTAAGAAGAAATCCTTGCGACAGCTAGTTGTCTCTTCCTGTTTTATATGTCCCAGGCGGTTTGGATCCAAGATCTTATCATCGACATAAACTTTTCCACCACTCGGAGCTAGTTGGTTGGTTAGTGCTACACGGCACGTAATGAGAAGTAATCACAATGGTATTTCAATAAATACATGGCAAGAATTTTGCTGGAGAATTCAAGCAAAGTGGCCCTACAAGTAAGCAATGTGGTGTGTCAAAGACAAGACAGCCATTGTATATCGTCAGCGAAAAGTGGCCATTTCCAGAGTTTAGAGGAGCAAATTAACTTGCAGGTGCCAAAACAGCTTGCTCGTGCCAAACTCCGTTCAAATTTGCCTGCCACAACCTGACTACACCATCAGTTCCAGAAGTGGCCAGTGTCATTCCGCTCATGTCCCATTCCATCTGCCATACCTATCAAGCAAATATATTCTTTTGCATAATCACGTGTAAACTAAATATGGTCATCATGTTCCCCACAAAACCTGCTGCTCTTTTTCCCATCAATTTCATGCTAGCACCTACGGGTTCATTAGGATCCCTAGAAAAGGGTAGAATCCTAATGTTTTAGGTTCATAACGAGAGAGACTATGCAAGTACAGGCACTCAAAGGCCATCTACAATATTTGGTACATTATATTTTAATCAAAATATTGGAGAATATCACATCAACTGTTGGAAAAAGACTGGAATTGTCTAAGGGAAAACACAAATCGAGCATTCAAATATCTTACTCCTCATGGTAATGAAGGGGCAAACTATCAGCAGCTCAATGCTTAATCATTACCATCTAGATCACTAATACACCTAGTAGAAAATACATGAATATATGGGTAAGCCAATACCTCACCATCATGGCCATGGAGCATTGCAACTTGATTCACCGGAAGCCTCCCATCAGCATCAGGGTTCAAGCAAAGGTGCCAGACTCTGATTCCCATTTCAGTTGCCACAGCAATCAGTTCATAAGGCCTATAGAGACGGGGAGAGAGAGATAAGAGACAATATAACATTCACTGTACCTCATTATCTTCATCATTCACTTTTCTAATTCATTTATGTTGATACAAATCTGTAAGGAGAACAGTACCTGCCGGAGCGTGTTTCACTTTTTTGAGCTCAATGCATGCAAATTGGCAAAACAGTTCTTTGTCGTTGGAAAATAGGCATAACCAAGTACAGACTACAGTCTGACCATAACCATTCCTTATTATCCTGTTAATAGTTAAATAAATCCCGACATTAAAATTCATATACATGGAAGTCTATCTATATAGCATCAGAGAAACTCAATTTCTAATACAAAAGGAAGGATAATATATAAATGTCATACCTGCCTATGTTAGGTGCCCAGGCAACTGCATAGACCTGATCACTCTTGTCCTCTGGCATGGAAAGTTCTGCAACTGGAAGCCATCTTTGATGATCCTGATCATACTCCCAGACCTGTTAAAAACTATAATATGATTAAGTTGCAGATCTTCTAGCAGAGACAAAATATTGAAGAAGCTAGAGAGATTCAGACTGTTGCAACATATAGCTAGACTATTCATCATGGACATGAGTAAAAGATTATTGTTACCGTATAAGCAGGTCTAGAATTTAATAGTTCTTTACAGGGAAAGAAATCCTAAACCTCGAAGAATTATTTGAGTGAATTAAAAACTGTACATAAGATCCTTGCAATGAAATACTATCTTCCTGGTCATAACATATTAATTACTGCATCAAAATTTCCTACTAGTTAACATGCATCAATTTGATTGTAAATTTCCTGTCAAGCAAGTTCAATGCAGTTTGAATTCAAGGACAAAGGCTATGTACCTTAGGGAAGTTTAGTGATGGCATATTAGAGCTAAAGCCCAAAATAAAGCTAGACTGCTGGACTTCACCTTTTTGTGGATTCCAAGAGATGGAAGCAGACAGACAGGAAGCATTACCGAACTCGGACACCACATCAACTACGTTTTGTAATTGAGCCTACAAAGAAACAATCAAGATCAAATTGGTCTATCGTTTAAAAATATTCCCTATCCAGTTCATGGAAAACAGAAGTAAGACTACCACCACTGGGATATGGCAGATGAGTCCACGAAAATAAGCATACAAAATATGTTTCTCTTCTAATGTTAGCAGTGAGCACAAATGACATGGTGATGGTTTTTGCTCCATCCATTTTATCTAGATTAGAGTTCCAAAAAGATCAAAAGGTTCCATGGGATAAAACTTCTTTCCAAATCTTTTAGAACAACAGATTATGGAAAGTTATATTTCTCAAAACAATTTTTCAAAACACTACCAAACATTACCCCAAATTTCCATAACATGGATAAAGAATACACAACTAAAGGCAATAAACCAAATAGAGATGCCCCAAATTATGCAAAGAAAAAGAGATTAGAAAAATGTAAAGACAAGAACTTGTACCATGAGTTTACACATCTAAATGTAAAAATACAGAAAGATAAGGGTTGGTAAAATGAAGGGGTGATTGGAAGATGAAGAGGAAACAACTGTAGAGTTCATATTCAAAATAAACAATTTTATGTCCATCTCACACAGTATGCCTACAAACTGCAAAGTGAAGCAAGAATTGATGAGCAACAATGATAATCAAAGGGAGGACCTGAAGTTGCCACTTCTCCAAATCAAGTATATCAAGTAGCTCGTAGATTTTTACTTTACCATCTGCAAATGCAGCAACCTGGAACGGAGGTAATTACAGTAAAACTTACAAACATTCCAACATATAGAATATTTTTTCACATCATGAAATCAAGTTTTCATTTTGACAAATATTGAGAAAATCACAATAAATTCTGAACTCAACCATGTAAAAGTTGATAACCAGAAACAATTAGAAGATCTGGGAAAACTCGGAAAGGATGGATGACTAGCGTGAAATATTCATGGTGATTCTTAAATTCGAAAATGGTGCGATTCATTTCTGCAACTGAAGTTATTTTGCTTTAAAATAAAGCAAATTAGTACATAATCTTTTGTTTATGCTTGTTCGCATGAAGAACATTGTTTCCATCTTAATCTGAACGTTTTGACTCTTAAGACTACAGAAAAAACATAGTGCCGCAAGTAATAATACTGAAACAATAAAAAGACCTGTTCCCCACTGCAATAAAACCTGTATATATAATTCACATATCTCATTTTTGACTTGCAGAGTTTACTTGGGCACTGCAAGGACTAACAACGAAGTTCAATTTAGGAAGATTGTATAAATTAACATCTCAGCTTCTGGATGCTTCCCTTCTTTCCTTCCAATCCATTTTTCCACCCTTCACGTCTATTCCTCTCTCTCTCTCTCTCACATGAATTCTCTCTCATTTTCATAAGTTCTCCACTACAATTTCTGTGCTGCTTCGGTGATTGGTGTTTAATTGGAGGAGATGAGCATATACAGATTCAAGTGTGTAAAAAATGGTTTGGGTACCCATAATCATGTTGGAGAGACTGCTGTATTCAAGTTCCACATGAAGATAGCATCGCAAAGATGATTTGACTCGAAGGTCAAAAGGTGATTGAATTAGCAAAAATGCTGTGACCAAAAGGTCATAGTAACCCCAGATGACGATGCAAATCTAAAATCACATGGAATAAGCACTCTAAAGGATCTGGACTCAGAGTATACGTATTAGTTATGTTGACATTTATTTTGATCTTTTCGGTAGTATATGTGATCCACTTTTGAAAGCTCTATTGGAATATATATGATCTTCTCGGTAGTATAATCACATTCATACTAGAGAAAGATCAGATATATTCCAATAGAGCTTTCAAAAGTGGATCACATATTTTCTTTCGCAGCAATCACAGTTCAGTCATTGTGGTATAGACTTGAGAGGATATAAATCCATGAAGGCAAAGCAATCAGTGTATCTTAGATGGATAGAAGCAAAACGAAGCAGAAATACCAACTTGACAACAGTCACACCATTGGAAGAAAACATCCACCATAAGACTTTATAGTATTTAGTTTTTTTAATAATGGTACTATGTTTCAGATGAAGCAAAGAGAAGTCCAAATTTACTTGGCCTTTGTAAGTCATGCCTGTTGCTGCCAAGAACCATTAAGTGCTACTTGCAAGAAACTAATAACAAGTCTCACCAATTTCAAACTTGTATGACAATCACCGAATTGAGCATCTAGAACTTGGCCAGTGTTTCTTTCAAATGATTTACACAGCTTCCACCGATTGCCTTCAGTACCTAGCAGTTGGCAAATTAAAATTGTATAATATTTAGATCGGTAAGATGTTGTAAAACAAAAAACGCACATAAAAGAGTCAACAATCATTCACCAACAGAAGATAGAATAAGATTAGACAAGTTATAATCCAACTCTGACATAACCAGAAACCTTAGCCACAATCAATCCGATAAATCAATGATTTCACTCATCTGAAGGTATGAAAACATGGGCCCCATAATCCACAAAAGAAAAACCATATTCACCAAACAAAAACAAATATACATTCATTTTATCCTATAGAACTTCAAAATAGCAACAATAAAAGTAACCAAAATATTGAGCAAGCACCTTCGGCAACTTCCTCCCACAAAGACAAAATGCCATTGGCACTAATGCAAGCAAGTACATCTCCGAATTCTGGTGGAACCCAGATCACTTTCAAAATGCTGCCTTCTTGGACCTAATTGAGAATCAATACCATATCACACTCATCTTCATCAAAAATGAATATGATAAAAGTTACGGCAGACTTAAACATATTTAGTCAAGATAACAACTTAATGTACAATCATGGAGTGAATTTCAATATTGATTACAGCTGGCAATTATGGGGTACTCCAACAAGCCGGACCCTAAATAAGATGGACTTTCTGCATGTGTGTGAGGTTATAAGTCCAAGAGGAGAGCCCAAACCCAAAATGCGAGTCTTTCAAGTGCAAGATCCCCTCAAGCTTATGAGATCCTCCGCATTTTGTAGAACCCGTGTAGTATATGCTACATTGCCCACCAATCCAACCCCTTGAGAAGCTGATACTGACAGCAGCCAACATTGTACAATCTTCATTCACCAATCAATAATCAGTACATATACAGCAATCTAACTTGTAATGTTAACAAAGGTCACATTACCGCCACAAACCAGATTATATCATCACTTCCTATTTTCACCACGTGGATTCTCACCGATACAAGTCCATATATCCAACCGGACATCACAAGCAAAACACTAGCTATTTGGGTGGTACACTTATCATTCCCACCCCATTCGGTTATAGAGCCAACTTGGTATATTTAACAATGTCACGTAGTAAACAGTAAAACTGACACCCCGACAATCAATGTTAAGCCAGACTCACATAAATAAAAGAACACTCTTCCAATTGCACACTCGAGCAAAAGAAAACAGAAAAGTAAGCTTCGGAGCAAGAAATGAAGATGATTCTACCTTAAATCTGGAGGTGCAACTGAAAACAGAAGACGCTGGATCCGTTGAATCATAAATGGACAATGAGCATGTTGATATCAAAAGTTTTTTGATTAAAAAAATGTTTTTTTAAGTTGGCTTTTAAAAGTGTTTTTTTAAATAAAAGTTGTGTTAATATTGTGTTTGGATCAATAGATAAAAAGCACTTTTTAAATTAATAAATGTATTTGAATACATATCATTAAAGTGCTTTTTTAACTCATTAATTTATATATATATATATTTTATAACGGATTTCTAAACAAGTGTGATGTATAAATATAAATAATTAAATCCATATCAAAACAATAAAATATTGAAATCTTAAAAACCATAAAAACAATTGTTAATAACAATGGTTAATAATGTTTACATTCTACTTTAATTTATTTAAATAAAAACTAATAGTTCAATGTCGACCTTGTATTGGCAGTGAATTTCTTATGTCATCTCTCAATTCTTTCATTTTCGTAATATTTTCTTGTGTTGGCTCTTGCCATCTCGTACCTCTGTCATGGACATAAACATTTTCACCATCTTGCTCGATTTCTTGTAAATCATCAATATTTTCGAGTTGTTCAAGAATATCTCCAGCCGCATCGTATCGCTTTATGAAATTGTGTAAAGCAAAACATGCCACTATAATTTTAAATTGAGTATCTAGACAAAATGTGGACATATTTTGTAATACCTTCCATCGTGCTTTGCACACTCCAAATGTCCTTTCAATAATCGTCCTTAAACTGGAATGATGATAATTAAATACTTCATTTTTTGATCTGAACTTTGGAGCCAATCGAAATTGAGGTAAATGATATCTAGTATCTTTATACGGTCCCATAAAACCTTTGAAAGTAGGATAACCTGCATCAACTAAATAATATTTACCTGCAAAAAATAAGAGTTAAAGTGTAAATATTTATCTAACAATTATTTAAAAAAACATATAAGATATATTAATATCAAACCTTCAGGTGGGAGTGGAAAATGCAATCTCTCTCTGCGCATAGCCTCTTTAAAAATTTTAGAATCATGAGCAGAACCTTCCAAACCAGCCCATACTAAAGTAAAGCACATGCCGAAGTCGCATACAGCCATAACATTTGTTGAAGTATACCATTTTCTTCCAATGAAATCTATTTGCTTGCTAGGCGGAACACGAATGCATATATGTGTGCCATCAATAACCCCTATACAATCTTAAAAATAAGGCCAATATCTTTTGTCATTCTTAATATATTCAGGGACATCTGTAAAGTTAAGATCGATAGGTTTGATGATATCTCTCGACAACTTCCATATGGACTCTAAAACGCTGTGAAACTGTCTTGAAACAGTTTCCCCCGAGTGTTGAAAACGCTCTTGAACATTTCTAACTGAAGTAGGTTGACCCATCATGTACAAAAATAATCCCATATTTTCATAGATATCAACTCCTTTTGTTGGCTGTAAGCTATATTTTTGGAGTAGATCGTCACATAGTTTATAAAAAACATGTTTCCTCATTCTAAACATTTCAAAGCATCGTGTCTCATTACCATTCAATATCTCTGTCACCCATTGAGACCCTGATAACCACGATGTCCTACATTTTTCTTTAACAATATATTTCAAAACATAATTCATAACACCACACAAGGATAACAAATCCATTCTTTTCTTAGAGACATGTGTATTTCTAATAGAATCAACGGAAATGTCGGAATCACTTGATGCATCAGAGTTATCTGACATAGTGGAGCCTGAACTCGCAGACATCCTGTGAAAATATATGAATAAAGATAAATATATAAAAAAAACAATAAACATTGAAAGTTTTAGATTATTGCATTAAAAATTTAAACATACTACTTAGTAAAGTTGACTTATCAATCAATAAAAAAAAAAAACAAGTGCATTATTCACGTATTTTTCCTAAAAACATAACTCATGTTAATAACGCTTCAAATCATCTTTAGTGAATGTCTTTGCCCAACCAAGCTGCAGTTCCGAGTCCTTCAATCCGATAAATGTTTGCCTATTATGCTTTTTACCCAAAACTCTAGTAACTATGAAGAATTACTCACTGCCAACCACCATATCAGGCAAACTACGAAGAACCTCCAGACAATTTTCAATGCTACATGGATCATCTTTTGGTGTTTCGTGTATAGAGTTTTGAGTCTCAAATTCTTGAAGGACACGATCAAGTTGATCGGCTAACCTAGTGGCAATGGGACCTCTTTTTTCCCACTCTCCCTTCTTTTTCTCTTTCTTTGCTGCATAGAGTTGTCAGCTCCCATTGTTGAGTTTTCCATAAATTCTTGGCTTTCAACATTAATATAAACATCACTTTGAAACTCTCCATCTAACTGAACATCCCAATCATTTGTATCATCGTTGAAATTATTATGAATTGGTTGATCCTCTGATGGTGCTATTGCAGCATAGCCAGTTGCTATGGAACCTTTAAATATATTTTTCAATAAATCTAAATTCTTGGGTCCCCTCAATCTAAACTTTGCATACTCGGGATTTTCCTGTAATTTGCAACGTAACATAAAATAAATAAAAATAATTGATTAAAAATTTAAAATGTAGTATATAAATTATGTACCTTAATCTTATCCTCCCACCAACTATTATCAGCTTGCACGGTCATCTTGTTATGATCCCAACCAAGGCCAGTCTCATTATTTCCAATAAGTTGTGCCCACAGTGCAAAATATTTTCTCATAGAATCTCATTTATTTTTGAATTGTTTTTGATTCAAAGAAAGTCCCGTTCTCTCATGAAATTTTGAAACTAAATTTGTGTACCCCGTTTTGTTTAAATGTTTGGTAGGCTTATTCCGGATTCAATTTATTCCTCACAAATTTTTAAAAATATTTCGGTATTCTGATCAGTTCAATCCGCCTTATTATTCCCATCAGCAACAAATCCAAGTTCAACAGTCTCAATCGTATATCTAGGTAATTGACTTGGATTTGATAATCTTCGTTTAGGAGCTAACTTCGAATACATTCTATATTCAAAAAATAAAACATAAAAAAATAATAGATTATCTAATTCACAATATCATAAATGAAAAAGTAATACAAACAAGGATTAAATAATATTACAGTAATATTATGGTATATAACATATTTTAATTAATATAATATTATATACGTAATACACAAGAATTGATGAATATTATATACGTAGTTGCAAAAAAATGGAATAAGCAAATACTTTCCCCTTCCTGACTTCCTGAATTTATCGGATCATTGACCGAATTGTAACATAATTATCTAATTCACAATACGTAATACAGACGTAAATGAATGGGGAGTGTAGATTCTGCAGCAAAAAGAAAGCAGAAAAAATTGAACGAACAAAAACCTCGACGGAAAAAAAAAATTGTACCTTGTAGAAGAATGGAGAAAAGATTGAGAGGAGGCTACTGGTGGATGTTTTTTTTAAGGTTATTAAAAAAGCTAGTGAAAAAAGCTCTAAAATAGGGCTTTTAAAAAAGCTCTAATTTCAACTTAAATAAGTACTTTTTTAAGCACTAGAAGCCCACCCAAACAAGTTAAAAATTAAAAAAACACTTTTTTAATTGTAGCTTCTTATACCAAACGGGCTCAATGTACCGTCATACAAAGCAGCAGCCAATCTCTGGCCACTATGATTCCACGCAATGCAAGTCGTCCCCTTATCAAGCGTCAAAACGTGTTTATCCATCTCTTTGTCTCGCTTCTACAAGCTGTACAATTGGATTTAGTATCTGTTGATGCGTCTTTTAGATGTAACGAAGGAATCTTTGAAAGTAATTGAATTCTAGGGAAATGCAGGGAAAAGTGACTCGAATATGATTTATTTAAAAAACAGATCGACAAGTCAATTACTATTGACTTAAACTCTTAACATTAAATTCATTTTAACATTAAATCCATCTATTTCATTCAGTCGACTCCAACTTCCGTCGACCCCCTTTCATTTTCATTCCGACGATTCTCAATGCAAATCGTCTTTCCCTTCCGGGTAATTCTCGATACAGATACTTCTAATCTAAGCAAACCCAATCGGACAAATGACCGACAAAAATATGGTAATATTAACATTTATTTCGATTTATTTCTTTTATTTTTTCGACTTTCTTAAAGAAGAAAGGGTCGACCCACGTTTGAATCGACAAAACGACAAAAGCTTGTGTCGATCAATGTTTTTTGGGTCGACCAAGGTTTATCTCTGGGTCGAATCATGTTGATTTTGGGTTGACCAAGGTTGTTTTTGGGTCGACCATTTTCTAACACATGAATCCATAGATTTAACAAATATAACCGATAATTACTTAATTTTGACGGATAATTACACAATTTTGACCAATGTTGTATTTTTTAACATATGAATCGCATAATTTCACAAGTATGTTCTATAATGTTACGTGTTATGACATATGAGTCACAATTTCACCTATGTTACATGTATTTTGACATATGAGCCACAATTTTATTTTAACATATGAATCACAATTTCATAACTATGTTACATGTTTTGACATATGAATCACAATTTCACAATTATGTTAAATGTTTTAACATATGAATCACAATTTCACAACTATGTTACATGTTGTTTTAACGAATGACTCACAATTTCATAATTATGTTACATATTTTAACATATGAACCACAATTTCACAATTATGTTACATGTTTTAACATATGAATCACAATTTCGTGAGATCGTCTCACAAGAGACCTACTCTTCACTTGAATATAGAAAATTCAGTTTATATTCTTTTTCTTTATATTCTTTATAAAGATCAAAAGAATATTTCTTAAATGTATGCCTATAAATATTGTGAAAATCAGGTTGAATATTACAGTAGATTAAAAAAAACATTCTTGTTCAGTTATTATAAAAGAGTGATAATATTTCATAACAAATTTTACAATGACTTTTCGAGAAATTTCTTTTGTAATTGAAAGATTTACCACTTGAAGGATTAATTTGTTGTTAGATTGGTGGTTCCTTACCGAATGATTGTAGCATATTATGGTAAAGTTTATGTATCTTTCCTAAATGTTTTTTCAAAGTATCGATACCACCGGAACCACCACCCATTTTGTAAAAATATTTGTTTTTGCAAATTTACATACGACAAAAGAGTTGTTTGTACCTTGTTGTTCAATATCGAAGTGATCCCAAACTTTTTTTATCTTTTCTCAGGCTGTCGTCATGCTCGTTGCTATCATGATGTTTGTTTAGGTAAACGATGGTGTCCCTACATATCTTTTGGGGAGTTTCATGGCTTCTTCCTCCTCGTGACCAAGTTCGACTTCATCAAAGTCGGGTATATAACAAAAAACGTTTACCAAAGTTGAAAATATATTCATCTCCACCACAATAAAAAGTAATACTCTTAGCATAAAAAGTAATAATTTTTCATGGATGACCCAAATAAGATATCTGTCTCACAAAATACGACCCGTGAGATCGTCTCACACAAATTTTTGCCCATATGAAAAGAGACCACTACCATCAAGGGAATTCAAAGGTCGTGTCGCACCGAGTTTTACACCCAATAAAGCATAGTCCACACTTTTTTACTTGGTTGTTTTTCTGAATAGGAGAAGTCTTGTGTTCATAATTAAGTTTAGCTGACCGTAGACAATGTTTGTAATCACTAAAAAAAAGTGATGTTTGGATTTTTGACGTAAAAAATGTTGTTTGTGTGTTTCTTAAATCTATATTTTGAGTTAGTTTGTGGTTAGTTTAATTGAACTTAAAAAGCTGATAGACACCGATACATCTTCCACATAAGTGATTCTAGTAACAAGTTACTATTATAATCAATTATTTATCAAACACTATCAACTTCTAGTTTTCATCTTTTCACTTTTGTTTTTAAATAATACTCACTTCTGATTTTTTTCAATTCTTCGCGATTTATAAACTTAATCACTTCTTTGAAAGCAGAAGTTGCAGATACTCCCTTAGTTGTTTGGCTATAATAGGTTTTTGTTCACGGATCATGCTCAACTTTTTTTCCGCGATCGAGCTTAATCACTGTTCTATTCAAAATACATGTTAACTGTATTTCATGTATCCGGCACTCACTTTCTTTGGTCTATTATAATTTTTATACTTGATAATAGAGGTCGATGTCAAATGCATAAAGTACTGGATATGTAAATACAAATAACCCATTTTTTTATGTGTACGTGTAGTGAAATGTGATTTTTTTTTTTTATGGAAAATTAATGTGATTTTTAACTTACGACTCGTTAAATTTCGTAGATTATAATTTTGCTTTTTTTAAAAAAAATATTTGATTGACTATTCATTCAAAATAAATTATCATGCCAAAATTTATATTATTTTTTGTTGAAATATATCTGATAAGATTATGTGAATTACAATTAATAAAATTTCTACGAAGGTAGTAATAGAAATAGAACTAATAAACTTTATATTTTCATAAATAAATATACAGCTATGTGGCTCGTAAATGAATGAAAATCAAGTTTAGGATGTAATTCAAGTCTATCTGTAGATTTATATACACTATACCACTTAGAGCAGGTCTTTTGTGAGACGGTCTCACAAATCTTTATCTGTGAGACGGGTTAACCCTAACGATATTCACAATAAAAAGTAATACTCTTAGCATAAAAAGTAATAATTTCATGGATGACCCAAATAAAAGATTCGTCTCACAAAATATGACATGTGAGACCGTCTCACACAAGTTTTTGTCTACCACTTATTGAATCCGTAAGTAGGTCGAGGAAAACTTTTTTTTTAAAATAAAAAGAACCCGGGGGATCGATTTACATGATTTGATTCGATCCATATTTGAACCGGTTAACGAGAATGGCCTTGTTTGTTTGCATTTGGGGAAAAATCTTGTTCGAGGTGTAATAAAAACACACAGATTCCTGGGATTTGACTACAAAATAAAGGTCGTGTTTGGTTTTTGTAGGTAGCAAGTCTTTATAAAGCTTTGAATAAAGCTGGCGGCGCTAATCGAATCCATTTAATTTATGCCTATCGAGTATAGTCAGCTGACTCGCCTATTAATTTTCTTAGGAAGAGAGATTGGAACCCGACACTGCTCCTATTAGTTCTATGAGTAAGTCTCTTCTGAGACGTCTCACGAGTTTTTATCTGTGAGACGGGTCAATCCTACGGATATTCACAATAAAAAGTAATACTTCTTAGCATAAAAAATAATATTTTTTCAGGGATGACCCAAATAAGAGCTATGTCTCACAAAATACGATCTGTGAGACCGTTTCACACAAGTTTTTACCTAGTTCTATACATCCTAGTGAATTTTGTCACATGATGCACTTGTGTTAAATATATTTTAATATAAAAATTTATATCAATATTAGATTTAAAACATATTGATAAGGTTTTACATTTAATAATATAGTATATATATTGGAACATAATAATGCTCAATCTTTTAAAATATGGAGCAATGATCAAACAAATTGATTCATCCTTAGAATCAAACAATCGAGAACAGTTTTTTTGTTTTTTTTTCTCAATTTGTTTGACTATTGCTATTTTTTTTAAAGGTCGAATATTATTTCGTTCAAACATTTAAAAAAACGTAAAATTCTTCCGACGTTCAAATCGAAAAAATAAAAATCCAAACCATATACCCGTCTTTAGAATTAAAGTATATGCAAGATTATTATGGATTCAGCAGTTGTTATACCAGAATACAATGTTTCTTGCATTTTTTGTAGCTCAAATATGCATGTTTCCAACAAGTAGCATGTATTTTTTGACAAGAGCCAATCTAGAAACTTCAAGCCACATAATATTGCAATAGCAAATTCTTTTGGCGGCTAAGGGGCCGTTTGGCCTGAAATGCCTAAAAATAATTTATTCTTATATATATATATATATATATATATATATATATATATATATATGTAAAAGGAATAGTTTATTTACCTATAAATAAGAGAGTAACCCATAAACTGCAAAAGCTCTCACATCCAATTCAATATTGGTCTGTCTGGTCGACTGGGCTATCTATTCTCTCCTTCATTTTCCAGGTTACGCATTTCATAAGCAATTTGATTGTTGAGCAAGTGTCTTGTACATCACTTCACGTGTTTATATCAGTTAGATATTAGATGAGTTGATTCGATCTTATTTACAATAAAAAGTAATATTTTTCATTAACTAAGTCGAACTGAAGATTTATCTCACAATCATTAAAGTTTGTGCTTTGATTGTTTACTTACTACACATAAATATTATATCGACGTAATATTTAGTATATGGAAATATATAATTATGTTGTGAAATTCTTCTACCATATAAAAAAAACTTGCAAATGAGACAACATTTTATATAAATAATATTGATTCAACATTGTAGTATGATAATACAACAAGGATATAATTATTTCGAATTTTACAGATCATAATTTTTTTCTTCTTCGTTAAATAAAGAACATCTTTCTTGTATTTCATTATTAATGTGGAACTTATATATTGCATGTCACAACTCGAGCCCGGGTCCGCGCCTGCGTGACTGCACAATAGACCCCTATATCAATTACTTCGTATTCGTCCTCGCTTTACGAAAATGATTAACTCAAGTTGCTATAGAAGTCCATTGTAGCCCTTAGAAACTCATTTTAAATCTTTAATTTTTAAGATGTGAGACAAGAGTATCACATTACACATATAGTAAAATTGCCTGTGATAAAATAATAATAATTGAATACATATGTTTTTGAGTAGGATTATATATCTTGCAGGTGTACAAGAAATATCTATGGAGAAAATAGAAGAAGTAAAAGTTAAAGTAGTGTGGGATTGTGGGAGTGAACTATACGACTCTTACGAGTTAGCGGAGCTAACAGATATTATCGAGAAGCACACCACGATTTCTTTGCCCGTATCTCCGTCGAGATTTGAGAATGATGGAGTCGATTCGAGGATAAAGGATGATTTTTCTATTACAAGAACAAAATATGATCAGAAGACGAAAATTCTCTACAAAAGAAGATTTTACACCTTTTTTGCTCGAATGGGTTTGATGAAGAAATGAGCCAAATTGTTTTAACAAACAATCGGCATTTGGAATGAAATTATACACATCGTTTTGTTTGTATGTTTTTTTTTTCTTTCCCTTTTGTTTTACGAATGTAACTAACTCTTCGTTCCTTACAATGAAATTGATTTGTAATAAATATAACAAAATATACTGAAATGTTCTTAATATCTTACTATCTTATTATATTATTATATAGTTGATATTAGTTAACTGTTTTACAATTAATTGGTGAATATTGAGGTGAAATTTTTGTTATATCTTAACTTAATTTCCAATTAAATCTTCCGCTGCGTTTGGGCGTGTAGAAAACAGATCCAACAGTGGTATCAGAGCCATGTTTTCTGAATCGTATGATTTTAAATTATATTGAATAATTTGTTTCTAACCACACAAGAAAATTTTCAGAAAAATCGATGCACCATAAAATTATTTTTTTCGGAAAAACAAAAAAAAAAAAAAATTCGCGATCTGCCCGGAACTGTTCCGGGCAGACCGCGCGCAGAACGCGCAGCGAGCGCGCGCGGAGCGGTGCAGCGTGCGGAACGTCCGCACGCTGTGCGCCGCCTTGCGTGGCGCACAACGCGGCGCAGCGTGCGGAGCGTCCGCACGCTGCGCGCGGCGCCGCGCACAGGTGGCTGCCACTGCCCGAAACGTTCCGGCAGCGGGCGGGAAGCGGGGGCGACTGCCCGGGATCGTCTCAGGAAGCGTTTTGATTGGTGGGCTTGAATTGTTTGGGCCCATGGTGCAATTTTCTGATTTTTCAAAATTTTGGGTAAAATTGATATTTTTGAAAATTGGTTCAATTTTTATTTTGGAAAATTAATTTTTGGAAAATTTATAATTTTCTTGTAAAATAAATAATTAGAATATGATTTTAATTATTTATGATAAAAATGAGTTTTTACAAGGAATCAATTATTATTGATTTAAATGGAAATTAAATAAAGGAGTTTATTTAATTTATTAAATTCTTTAATAATTGTGGTGGTTAGTGATAAAATTATTAGATATATGATTTATCAATTAATTAAATTGTTTAATTAAATTAATGTTAATATTTGATATTAAATGCATGAAGGATGATCGAGAGCCTTTGTAAGGACCGTGTATTGTATTATCGTACATCTTATGTGATTATCGATAATTCAGGAATTAGATATGTGATTATACATTTGATGTATATTATGACAATGAAATTGAGAAAATGAATAATGAATATGAATTGACGTTGTAAGAGCTCGAGTGGAGAGGCCGGACGCCAATTTAGTACAAACATAAATATTTTGTACAGAATGTGTGGCGCTCGGGCGGTCATTTCCAAGGTAGAAAAGGTTAGTGTCGAGCAGAACACTCCGCGCCCGAGCGGTAACTTTTGACCGCCCGAGCGCGGCATAAAGATTTCTCGGGGACAGAATGTCTCGCGCTCGGGCGCGAGAATTCTACCGCCCGAGCGCCGAAGCGGTGAGTTGATAAGAACAATTCTTTCATTCATTTTCTTCATTTCCTTACCGTGGCTTCGAGAGAAAAGAAGGGAAACTCGATTTCCTTCGTCCGAATCGACTTCGAAACGCTGTCTAAACGCGAAACAAATTATATATTTGTGATCGTCGCGTCGAGAGCTTCCTTTTGAGGTAAATTTCTTCTAGTTCCAGCAGCTCGAAATATCAAAGTGCTGGAATAGCATGTATTTGAAGTTGAATTTCTGATATGTAGTAGAATAACCGACAAGAAACTTGTATTCAAAGTCGGAATTGAATTATGATATGAATTTGATTTGATATGAATTTTGAAGTTTCAAATGATATTTGAAACTCATATTCATGATTTTGGAGTATGTTATTGATTGGAATGAATATGTTATTGATGTAGATAAAGTGTAATATCAATATCTTCAGGCTACATCAACTGGAAACGAAGAATTGAGGTATGTTGCGACCGGGTAACATACGACATGTATCTGTGTTATATGATATATGTCGGATTGATTTGATTGATTGGAATGAGATTATCTGTCTATATGCCTTATTTGTTGATTGATGTGGCATACATGACATTGAGATTGAGATATCGATGTATAAAATAAATGTTTTGTTAACACACATCATTTTATGCATACATCGATACATGACATTCATGTTGAGCTATGATCCTTGGATACCTTGATATGATTGGATTGGATTCCGGGGTTTGTGAACACAATCGCTATGCCGGTATTATATGACCCGTAAAGCATAGACAATTGTGGCCCCATATGATTGGATATGAGATTTGGGATTTGATGGCGCTTTGCCGACGCTATCATACGAGTATCCCATATTGGCCGGGGTGCCAGCTCGAGCATTTATTTGATAGCGATTCGATTGATTCTGACATGTGCTCAGTGGATGGGCATTTGACCCGATACCTCCACGACATACATGCGTTGCATACCATATATCATTGCTTAGATATCTGTGGTATATATGATTGGTTGTTCCATACGGAGCTTTGCTCACCCCCAAGGGGGGCTGTTGTTGTCTTTGTGTGTGGACAATGGCAGGTACTCCAGGATATCAGGAGACCGGAGAGGGTACTTCTGGAGGGAGCCATAGCTTGGGCTGAGGTTTTATGTTTATGTCTTGTTCCCAGTATATATGTATATGTATTTATATACCGGGGGATGTCCCGAGGATATGAGTTGTTTGTATATGAGTGGTTATGACTTGGTGTGGGCATGTTTATGATATGAGATTAAATACTATTTTTAGTATTTAAAATATAGAAGAAATATTTCGGGCTCATTGTAAAGAAATTTTAAACTCGTTTTCCGCTGTAATTAGTTAACCCTAATCAGATTGCATTGTAATAACGATTAGGAGCTAAGGGCCCCACAGCCTTGACCAATGTGTTAGGTGTATGTTAAGATATTTTACTGTTTTATTCGTTTTTAACATTTGATATTATTAAAGTGGGTCTGGTTTATGGCCCGTTCCCACTCCATGAGATGTATCCCTTATGTGCCATGGCTATTTAAATGTAATTATTAGAAATAGTGGGAGATCAAGACTGGAAGATGGTGGACCCGATGATCAAGATGAAGACATATAAAATATTGGAAGCTTTTGTAATCGTTGCATTTGCATCCCTGCATTCACCTAGGTTTTGGACCTGGATCCATGTATGGCTCACATGGATCTAATAGTGTTGGCGATCGATCATCCTTATTTATTGTTGAATGTCATATTATGATATATGTGATATATAGTAGTATGCATGTATGTATATTATTAGATAATATAGTTGCATGGATCCGACAAACATACAAACTCGTGGCACGCGATTTTAAAAATTAAAATGATGAGACAATTTTAAAATTAAAATCCCTCATTTTGAATATGATTCAAAATTCATATCAAACCGTAAAAGTAAAAATTAAAAGAGTTTAATTTTTCCTTGCCTTCCATCAACCGTGGTTGCATGTTGATCGCTACCCGCGGACAGTGTCTGGCTCATATTATTGGGGAGGCCTGGACGCTGGAAAGCTGTGACTTCCACCGGACATATGATGTGAATTGAGTAGAACTCCCATGACTTCGGCTCATATTATTGGGGGAACTCATGGCGACCGTATACTACAATTCAATATTGATGGGTCGGTTTGACACGCGAAAATAAACGACGTCATATTATTGGGTCCTTATTAAACGTGAGGCAAAACACGTGGAGGTTGCATAGGGATGCAATTGGACTCTACCTTTTAGAAATTATAATTGGATGATATTATTCGGGATTATAATTGGCTAATTGGACTCTACGTGCCCACTAAGGAAATACGATTTCCCTTTTTCATCAGAGGGTGATGAAAATGTCAAAATAGTGGGAGAGAGATTTATAAAATAAAATCCATATTTTATATCTTAAAATTATTTTAAAATAATCAGTAACAATTATCTGTTTTTCTTTCAGTATATTTGCAATGACGTCACGCAATCCACTTTCTATCATCCTCGATCAAAACAAGTTGACTGACCCTAACTATAATGACTGGTTTCGAAATTTGTTGGATCTCGGTTTTCTACACGCCCAAACGCAGCGGAAGTTTTAAAATTTTTATTTTAGTTTGAAAAACAAAATAATTTTGCTTTAGGCGCTCGTATGATTTAACAAAATATTCATAGGATGTTTAAAAAATTATACATTTGGTGAATAAATCACTGGACACCAACCGATCCGGTATAACAGATCTGGCTCTTGATGAATCCCCACGATCTTTCTTCAAGAGACTCCTTTCGTTTCGTCTAATCAGGTCCACGACTAGATAGTATGTTCCTCTTTCAATTTGCACTAGAAAATGTGAAAGAGATTTTGCGTAGGAGAGAAAATTGAGAGATGACACAACAATATTTCTTTTCAAAAGGGGTTGGCCGATTTCTTGTTTTCTTTGGAGGTGGGTTCACGTAGCTTTTGATATGGTGGAGGCTAGGGTTGACCTATCAACCATTATTTATCATTAAATTATAACCTAATTACATAATTAACATTAATGGGCTTGATTTAATTAATTGGGCTAGTACAACTAGTTTAATTAATTTAATCAAAGCCCATTAAAACTTTAATTATATATTATATTGGACTTGTACTCCTACAAGCCCATTAAATATACTACCCACCATATTTAATTTATTAATTAATAAACTCAACTTTTGAGCTTAATAAATTAAATACATTATAAATTCAACATTTGAATTTATTATTTAAATTATAAATTCAACTACTTGAATTTTCATCACCTCCAAAATTTAATATTTAATAAACCCAACATTTGAGTTTAATAAATTAAATTCTCAAATTTTATAAATTCAACTCCTTGAATTTATTCTCTCAAAATTTAATTATCATAAATTCAACTCCTTGAATTTACTATATAATATAAATTCAACTTCTTGAATTTATTCTCTCAACGGGAACAAACAATCCAGTACTTGTGTGACCCTCAATGGTTCAGGGATACAGCTAGCCGTGGGTTCACAACTCTTTGTGATTCAGGACATAATCCTTTATTCGGGCTTACCCTAGTTAGCCCCATTCTTTTCATCAACACCTTGATCAAGAATGTCAGAACTCATTTCTGTTGTACCCATCGGATCATGGTAAGAGCGTCTAGTAGCATCGCCCCATGATCCCCTAGGTATCACTGATAGTGCCTGCAAGAACCAGTCGATTATGATTAACGTACAATACGGTCCCTTCATCTCATATATCCCGATCGAATCTGCAACCATTGGTTCATCGAGGGTTGCATATTAATTCGATAACTATGTGATAACTATAATAGTGGCATCGCGTGTACTATTTGGAGAACTCCTTCTCCAACGTACATCTCGTACTCTGGCCAGAGATTCCATGCACTATTATTTCATTAGATCACATAGGATATCCACACCCGTAGGTGAGCGGTGAATCCCTGACCACAATGCACTAGCTCCTATATGTGTCGCAACTGTACCCAACCTCGCCACCTGATGACTCTCCTGGAGCCGGTACACGAGTCAAAGCACATCCCTAGCATATAGAGTGTAAGGCCCGAGAATTTGATTATCGTAATCTGAAATGATTTGGGTATATTTACCGTAATCTGAGATTAATCTAGGATGATTTCTTGATTAATTGAGGTGATTAAAGACGGAATAGATCAGACCGGGACAGACGAGAAAAGACACGAATTAGGTGCGAGGGAGGTGCCACTCGCGCACATGCGCGACGTGATGCGCGAGCTGTGCGCGAGTTGGGCAGAAGATCCCGCGCATATGCGCGGAGTGATTGCGCGCATATGCGCGAGCTGTAGTATACTTTGTTCAGAGAACCTCGCGCATATGCGCCGAGATGAGGCGCGCATATGCGCGAGAGACGCCGAGACACACGCGCCGAGAAATGGTGTCTCGCGCATATGCACCGAGTGATGTCGCGCATATGCGCGAGCAGTCCAGAAGCCAACGTTTTGGAACAGAAGCTTTTGCGCATATGCGCCGGATTGAGGCGCGCATATGCGCCAGTAGTTGCGAAGCCGAGCATGGAGACCAGTAGGTCTCGCGCATATGCGCCATTCGGAGTCGCGCATATGCGCGAGTCATGCAGAACAAGAACATGCCACGTTTCTATCATGCACGAGTTATGTATATATATATACATACATACAAATTTAATTTGGCAAGAAGAAACGAGAAAAGGCCGAGGGAAGATTTTGATTTGAAATCGAGGATTTTGGGATCCGTCCGTCCGAACTTGAATCCGAGTACGACACCGTGTTCCTAGCAACGACAGCTACAACTGGGCGTAAGTTTTGTTACGTTTTGATGTCGTCTGAAATTATGATGTTGTTGGAATTGAATACACGTCATATATGATGTTCTTGACATGTTAGACATCATATAATCGAAGTCAGATTAAGAAACGGACTGATTATGGAATTGTTATGAATTTTGGAGTCAATTTGATTGAAAATCGATATCAGATTTATATTATCGTTGAAACTATGAGTTATATCGATAGTGATTATGAGTTATGATATTATATATGTGGTGTTGGAATTGATGGGGTTATCGAGACTGTATTGTTATGCCGTCAAAACATCAGTAAATTGATATTGATCAGATTCAGCATTTGTTGAGATTGTATTGTGGTATCATATGTCGATTGGCATTGATCAGATTATGTTTTGATTTGAGTATTAATCAGAACAGGTTTTGAACTGAGTCATGTACTGATATTGTATCTATTCGATTGTCACTATCAGATTGGGTATGGACAGAGTTGACTTCGATACTTCGTCTTCGTCGGACCGAGAAGATAAAGGTATAAATTAATGTTGAGTTGGGATTGCACAACTCGAGTGAGGTTTGGCTCGAGTTTCCCTAAATCACATACTTTACCTTATTGTATTGATTTGATTGATGTACTTGTTCTCTTGATCTATAGACAGCAGGTATTAGACGAGTAATCTTGTGACTGAAGTGCCTGATAGTGGTGGGATCGCCACGGGCACATTGCATGATGTCACAAGATAGTGTATTGGCGATAGTGCCAAAGTCTGTCACCCGATGATTGGCTATCGATGTGGATAGAATTATAACTTCTTCTATTACTGATGATCGATATTATATCGATGTGGATAGAATCAGAGCTTCTTCTATTACTGGTGATCGGTACCGTATCGATGTGGATAGAATCATAACTTCTTCTATTACTGGTGATCGATATTATATCAATGTGGATAGAATCGGAGTTCTTTCTATTACTGGTGATTGATACTATACCGATGTGGATAGAATACGAGCTTCTTCTATTACTGGTGATCGATACCATATCGATGTGGATAGAATTGATATTTCTTCTATTACTGGTGATCGATACCCTATCGACGTGGATAGAACTGGAGTCTTTTCTATTACTGTTGGTCGATATGGGAATGCTAACTTCTGGAAACCGGGATCCCTAGACTAGGATTGAGTCTAGTCTTAAATGTGAAGTCATGAGTTTAATTGACAGTTATATTGAGTTATGTTGATTATGTTCCTGAATATGGTACATGATGAGTTATGCTCCTGATGATGGTACATGTTTAGAATAGGATTTATTCTTGATATGAATTTATATTCTGATCTGAATACATGTTAGACATATCTGTTATATGTTTTTATATTATTTTTATGATTGCATGTATACATGATTTATACTGAGAATGTAATTCTCACCGGAGTTATCCGGCTGTTGTCTTGTTTGTATGTGTGCATGACAACAGGTGGGATAGGATCAGGGTCAAGAAGAGAACGAGGCTGGACTAGATACCGTGGAGATCCGGGCTTCGAAACAACTTAGGATTCATCACTGAGATATAGTTGAACCTAGTTGAATTCTTGTAGATAATACAAGATTTGTATATTTATGTTTAATATGTAATTTGAATTGAATTACATTACGTTTCCGCTTTGTATTTTAAAAAAAAATTTAGACCCTGTTTATTATAATTGTTTGAATTATTCCTAAAGACGATTAAGGAATGAATTAGCGTCCGGGTACCCACATAGAGCCTCAGTTTTGTCCCGGGTCGTAAGGACTAATAGTGTACAATCGTAACCACGGACTTATCCTCTCGATGAATGAAAACCACTTGGAAAGTCCGAGGGAGGGTTGTTCGGTATAATCATCATATGACTACCCATCTGCATGTTTGGACATCTCTATGCCCTTACTAAGAAACGCAGTACACAATATCACAGATGCTAGTCTCGAGCTCAAGCGACCTTTATCCATGTTTTAGGCGGCTGAATCGACTAGGAACGAATTTAGATCATACAGTGTTTACAAATGAGTTTCAACATCGAATTACGATTCATTTGTATTAAAGTATAATCAAGGTCTTTATCTATGTTTGATAACATGGGTATACAGTGCATTAAGGTTTTCTAGGTGCATTTCACGCTCGAACGAGGATCGGAGACCGGAGAATTTTCATGAAAATTATTTTATTACATAATTAATTTTTATTAATTAAAATAAGGTGTTTTTAAGAGTATTTTTCAAAATAGGATTTTAACGGGTATTTTTACCCGCATTATTTTATTTTTAACGGCACGTAAATTTTATCGAATCAGAGGACTTTTTAATGGTTCGGCTAATATTTTCCAAATCTTTCCAACACGAAATATTTTTGGGAGTGCGTTTGGATTTAATGGGCTCATTTTTAAACTTATTGAGCTTAAAACCTTTTTTAAAAACTTTTAAATGAATTGTGGCCATTAACAAATCTTTAATGTAATGATTAAGCAATTAAGTAATATTTATCCTAAACTAAACGTTATCAGCCGATACTCACCCCATTCACATTCCCTCCCCATCGGTTTCATCACCTAAACAACTGAAAGCATAGGTCTCCTCTTGTCCTTGCAAAGAAGAAAATTCATCCGAGACTCCTCTCATCAACCTTGCTCTCCAAACTTTCTAAGGCACGCTTTGTATTTTTTTTCTGCATCATACACGATTATTATGCTGGTGATTTGCTTTTGTGCATGAAATTTTCGATCTAGACTTATGCATGAGTAATTCTCGGTTTACTTGTGATCTTGGTGTTTTCTTGCCCAACTCTCACGTGTGTCTGAATCTGTGAAAGGGAATGTTGTAACGTTGTTGTAAGGGAGCTGTACAGACCAAAATCATTGAGGTTTCGCTGCTGGGATTGAGGGTTGGTCGAGTTTTATTGTCGGGTTGAAGGCTATGCGGGTTGGAGCTTGTGTGAGGGGGCATAATAGAGAGTTCTGTCCATCCAGCTATGTGAGGGCCTTCTCCAGACCTGGACCAGACCCTGGTGAGTCTGAGATGGGGCTTGGAAGGGCTCGAACCACGCTGGAGTGACAGTTTGAACGATCGGGACATGTTGAGGAAAAGTAGACGCGGTAGGTGCTCTTTATGGGTTCTCGATTTTTAGAGGTGAACGGCCTGCATGATGCTTGTGGCGTGGGGTTGATAGGTCCATTGAAGTCTTGTCTTGGTCCCTAGTAGGTTGGTTCGGGGCTGGTGCGTCGGGTTTAAGGAGGAGACGTGAGTTTTGGGAAGAAAGGCTTGCATGAGGTGGCTAGATAGGATAGGACCGAGTGTTTTGGGCATATTCTGGAAATTTCATCCGTGAGTGAGAGGATCAAATGACATTGAATTAGGACCTTTAAAGTGTTTAAGATAGGACAATAAGTTGGGAGAAATTTGGTTGAGCTTTGGTTCGATTCGGGTTAAAACCGGGACTCCGGTCCAAGTTTTAAAACGAATCGGTTAAGTTGTGAATTTGGCTCGAGTTTACGTCTAGGAATACTTCTAAAAATGTTTTGGGATATTTTAAGGAGTTTGGTAAGCTTCGGGTCGATTTTAGAGGTCTAGGGTTTAAACGATAATTTTTGGGTTTCCAGGGGCAAAATGGTCATTTAGCACCCGGGGTGAGATTTTGGTCCTGGCAGCGCCCTGAGCACAAATTCATGATATTTTAAATTTTCATGCATCATGTTTACGATTTTTACGCAATTATGATAAATACGGTGCATGCTTGGTTTAAAAGAAAGTTACACGTATGCATATTTTATTAAGTGATGAAAATGATGATATTTTTGAAGGATGTGAATTGGTTGTGACTGACGATGTATATTTATACGATGATATGATTGGAGATATCGTGAGGGAAAAGGCCCCAGAGAAAGCCCGTTTACGGGAGAAAGCCCCAGAGGGAGCCCGACGATCGTATTTCCATTGACATGAGATATGATGAGCTGAGGCCCGGGCTCAGTGGGCGGGTAATGCTGTCGCTGATGTCCCCCGCCGCCGGATACCACGGTTTTATAGATGGATCCATCGATAGAGCTGATACGAAAGTCACAACTAATGAACTGAATTCAAGTAAAAGAAAATGTTTAAGTTTATGATGACACGATGAGCTGTTTTGACACGTATATGATAATATGAGATGACATGAGTTGACACGACATGATTTTATACGACACGTTTACGTTATGCTTTTAAGTTCACGAAAGATATGTTGAGTATGATATTTTTCACTGCTGTGTGCTATTTATATGTACTTGTTATTAACGGTACATGTGTGTTGAGTCTTTAGACTCACTAGGCGTGTGTGATGCAGGTGAGCTTAATGATGAGGAGACTGGAGGTGCCGAACTCTGTGTAGGCAGACTTGGTAAGGTGACACGACCCGAGGACCATACGTTTATGTTTACGTATGATTTTAGACTAGTTGGGTTATTTTAAACTGTGCTATTTTTATTGTAAAATAAAGACGATTATTTTAAATGATATTTGAAAATGCGAGCTTCTTAAAAAAAAAATATTTTCGCATTTTTAAAAATGAGCGAGACGTTACAGTTGAAATTTCCAACAAAACTAAAATTAATAGACAAATTAGTCATTTTATATGACCTCTTATTTTAGCTATTGGATATTTTTCTTATTTATCAAAATAACATTAAGTTTGTGTCATTTAGTGTTTTAAAATTTAGGAAAATATCACTCGTCTTTGTAAAAATAATAAAATCGATGTATCTATTTGGGTTTTGGTAACTATTTGTTTATGAAATTTTTTATTTTCTTTTTAAAAAACGAACTGTACGAGCACGCAAATTTCGTGTTGGTCGGAATTTACCCGATAAGGAATTTCACTACCTTGGGATTTTTATATTTACGTCGTTGTTTGCTAGGGCTTCAGTAAAGTGTACCCTGGTAAAGTGTGGTAGAAAAAAGACCAGTTGTACTAAAAAAGACTTTTGTAACTACAAGTGATTTGAAATTACTCACTTCAGTTAGGACTTAACACTGTGTAATTGAAACTCTTAGTGAAACTGAAAATGAGGACTTAGAGCACTAGAATTCCTTGCTCAAAGCTTACCTGATTTACACAGAAGAATTTTGTGCAACAATATGATCTTTGAAATGACCGGATAAATAACAAATCGGTTTGTGCTTCTTCTCTAATTTGACTATAATATTCAGCTAAAATATTTGGCTTTTATTTTCAGTATAGGATTGTCTTTTGGATGGTTCAATTGAATAACTTGTACAAAATATATATGTTCATGATTGCAAATGTACTTGTTGCCAATTCATCGTCTTTTATGGTATCAGGTGACTTCTGACAGAGATTGTCACTCTGACCCTTAACACTGATCGATATAAACAAAAAGTTGTATAACTTTTAGATTCTGATTTTAATCACTGATCGAAAAGGTCTTTGAATCTATTTTGTAAAAAGTGATAGCATGTCGGTTTGAATTAAATCAGAAGTCCTTTAATCAGTTTGGTAAGTTTGGGCTAGCGATCAGTTAGGTTACTGATTTCATTTTCTGCTTGGCTAGTGACCGGTAAGTTATCTGATTTCAGTTTCTGCTTGGTTAGTGATCAGTCATGTTATCTTTATATAAAACATCGAAACTAAACGTTCTAATACTTTATTTTTCCATGTTTTTTTATCAAGTTAATTTTAATTTGAGTAATATGAACTTTACATCTGTATGATAGATCACTTATTGATGTTGTATTCTTGTTTCAACTAACATTTTGTTCGATTTTTATAATAATTGGACATATATTTCTATATATCATGCTCTTATCATCATATTTTCCAAACTAAACAGATACCTGGAAAAATATACCAAAGGGGACGTAGATGAAGCAAACTTGTGACTTTCCACTGAATCCACCTTATATATTTATATGCATTGAGCCTTTTTTGACTCGAATAGTGTCCCTCGTCGCACACCAAAAGATATATTCCTTTGGCTGACCAACCAAACATGTCCCAGACCCGTGTTGGTGCCCGCGAAACGACACCGTTTGGAGCATCCTTGAAGTCATCGAAACATTAGCCTCGACCATTCCGCCACCCCCCATCACTTTAGAAGACTAACAAATATAAATTTTTTCATTAATTTTCACGGAATATATATTATTTATTTTTTCTTTTTTAAAAGGGAAAAAAATCTATGTTACATTAATTATAATTTATAATAAATAAAAAATAATATTTTTTTTCCTGCATTTTTGTAGTGGCTAGGTGTGAAATGAGGTAATGCGGAGGTTATAATAGTCATTTAACTACGTAATCCGGCTGGTCTTATATCTTCTACTCGGCCATCGTAAGCATCGGGCTCCCGGCATTGTTGTGTGACTTCCGTTTCTCCATTTTCGAGAAGCCAACTTTTTCTTCTTCCCCGCCACAGCTGATATCTCGAGAAATTGACAATCGAACAACCAATGGAATCAGCAGCGACGCTGTCCCAAATCGGGCTTGCGGGCCTCGCAGTGATGGGTCAGAACTTGGCCCTGAACATCGCGGAGAAAGGCTTCCCGATTTCCGTCTACAATCGGACGACTTCCAAAGTTGATGAAACTAAAGATCGAGCTCACCGGGAAGGAAATCTGCCTCTCTTCGGCCAGTACAACCCCAAAGATTTCGTCCTTTCTATTAAAAAGCCCAGATCTGTGATCATTCTTGTGAAAGCTGGGGCCCCTGTTGACCAGACCATCGATGCTCTGTCTGCGTACATGGAGCCCGGTGATACGATCATCGATGGGGGTAATGAGTGGTACGAGAACACTGAACGCCGTATTTCGGAGGTTTCTGGGAAGGGTTTACTTTATCTTGGGATGGGAGTTTCCGGGGGTGAAGACGGGGCACGAAATGGGCCTTCTTTGATGCCAGGAGGGTCCCACCGGGCCTATTTGAATATTCATCACATTCTTGATAAGGTCGCTGCGCAGGTGGATGATGGCCCTTGTGTTACTTACATTGGCGAAGGAGGGTCGGGGAATTTTGTGAAGATGGTGCATAATGGAATTGAGTATGGTGATATGCAGCTGATTTCAGAAGCTTATGATGTGCTGAAGAACGTTGGGGAACTGGGGAATGACGAGTTAGCGGCGATATTTTATGACTGGAATAGGGGGGAGTTGGAGAGTTTCTTGGTTGAGATTACCGCAGATATCTTTAAGGTGGAGGATGAGGACACTGGCGGTGGGTATTTGGTGGATAAGATTTTGGATAAGACCGGGATGAAAGGAACCGGGAAATGGACGGTGCAGCAGGCGGCTGAGCTGTCCATCGCAGCTCCCACGATCGCCGCTTCATTGGATAGTAGGTACATGAGTGGTTTAAAGGAGGAGAGGGAGGCGGCTGCAGAGATTTTCGAGAAAGAAGGGTTGAAGGAGGAGTTGATTAATAATGTGGCCGCAGTGGATAAGAAAAAGTTGATTGACGATGTTCGTCAGGCTCTCTACGCATCCAAGATTTGTAGTTACGCCCAAGGGATGAATTTGTTGAGGTCAAAGAGTGTGGAGAAAGGATGGGGTTTGAACTTGGGGGAGTTGGCGAGGATTTGGAAAGGTGGGTGCATCATCAGGGCAGTTTTCTTGGATAGGATTAAGCAAGCTTATCAGAGGAATCCGGGGCTGGCCAATTTACTGGTGGACCCTGAGTTTGCAAGGGAAATGGTGCAGAGACAGGCAGCATGGAGGAGAGTCGTGGGGTTGGCTATTCAGAAGGGAATTAGTGTCCCCGGGATGTCCGCGAGTTTGCAATATTTTGATACTTATAGACGTAGTAGGCTGCCCGCGAACCTTGTGCAGGCTCAGAGGGATTATTTTGGGGCGCATACATACGAGAGGATCGATCGCCCTGGATCGTACCACACCGAGTGGTCCAAGCTTGCTCGAAAGACCAGAGTGGCCATGTAGAGGTCTGGTCTGTTGTTATAATCTGGCCATTGAAGTTGTTATACAGTGGATTTCCTCGAGCGATTTATTTCAATTTGAGTTATATCATCGTTAATTTTCTTGTTTTCTCAATGTTACTTTTACAGTTAATAATGGGGCAATACCTATTTGAGCATTATATCCCTTGTAGCGCACCTCATGGTCATTTTTGATATGTTATAACGTGCCTTAGCCCGAATTGTTCATTTACTTTTTCCTTAGTTTATCAATCACTGCAGTAACTATTACAGATTCTTATGTTGTGTAATTTGTGGTAATTTATGTATTAAACCTCTGCCAATGCAGCTTTCGTTGCTCTACTTGTGCTGTATATGGCACCAATGTCCAAGTTTGGGAGGTGTTCTCAGATTCTAAATTCAATTGTAATAATTTCCTCTCCAACTCCAAAAAAAAAACATTTATTTGAGATATCACAATTGACATAGATTAGTTGTTTTATAAAAGGGATTAACTAACATGTGCGAAATTCTTGGTTTAAATTATAGGGAAATGTGTCACCAAATAGAGCATAGTTTTATGTTTAAAAAAAAAATAGAGCATAGTTTGCATTCTGAACAAATAATGAAATTAAATTACCATTATTTAAAAGACTAGTGCACAAATATTCTTTTGAAATCCAGTGACTGTACCAGCTAAAACTGGTTAAGAACTCCATTCTCTTTACTTAAAATTCAAGTTTAAATATGTCAGAACATTCGCACATATTGAATACAGATCCCCGGCATAAAGAAAAACACCAAACCAAAAGAAAAAATCTTCTTGAGTCACCTTCCTCTTGTCCGGAACTTGCCTTTTGATCCGTGTCTCCCGGAATCACTATTTCTGACTGATGTGATCCCGCTGAAATGGGTGAGCCAGGGTAGGGAGCTCCAACGGATCAAATCAACAATTTGTAATGTTTGGGAATTTTGAGTGAAGATAATGGCTTGGATTAAGCACCTGCAAACAAGAAAGCAACTCGTGAATGAGCGCCGGAGGGGTGTCCGACGTAGCCACTCCGATGCTAAAGTTAGCAGGTTGAAGATGAACACAAGTGATATTTAGAGAAAATATGTATGGTGCTTAGAGTTCAAAGATTTTCGGATCCTTTAAGTGACATTACTACCTGCTATTTATAGTAGAGGAATTGGTAGTTACCTCGATTTCCGGGACATCTACTAAGTCGGTTTACCAAACTAGCTTCTGATGACTTCTCGGACACTCCACACCCAAGTTGCTCTGACAGATTGGATTGCCTGTATCAATCACACTTGAGTATGGTTCATTTCTCGAGATAATGCAGTTCTCGAGATTGCCCAAGTGGTGATGTACCCGGGAACACTGCCCGAGAAGGCGAGAAGCGCCCGGATGGCTTTGCGAAGAGCTCGGGTAAAACCAAAATGCCCGGGAAGAGAAGACTTGCCCGGGTCTTTAGGAAACCTATCACGCATATGGGTCATAATCTCGGCTATCCAAGTAACAAACCGGGTTAATGCTTACCCGGATTCTAATGGGGGTATCACCACCCATCCCTAAAATAGTCGGGCTAGAGCTTGACTCGCTGTCCCGATCAGTCATATTTGTCGTTTAGTACTCTCAAGAAGTCCAAGAGGTGTCTTTATGACGCATGCATGATTATTGGTACAGCCGAAAACTGTCCGTATTCGGAGGTAATAATGAGCCTGCCTCCTCGATATCCGTACATGTCTTTTCATCTGTCCAATACAACTTCCAAAACTCATCCTAATCGTTCATGCGCTCATAGATTAACGGCTGCGATTGGCTCTCTCCTCCTATATATAATAGGTCCCATATTTCCCCACCATACCAGCAAATTAAAACCTGAGAAGGATAATGGCAGGTTCAAGTAATTCGAAGGCTCCCGATATGGAACCAGAGTTCATGAATGCATCTTTTGAGAAGGGAAAAGCTGAACTGGAAGATGAAGTCTTCCAAAAGATCCTCAATTTCTGGGAGGAGTTGCAAGGATTGCAGTTCCTCTATGAATGTGGAGAAGCTACCACTCCTCGGCTGGTGGCAAAGCTTGAGAAATATCGGGAACGTTTGCTCATTTTCGATACCGTAAATCTCTTTGAGGACGACTATGTCCTCCAGTTAATGCTTTACAAGGAGAAGAAGATACTGCAGAACATTGCCGATTCTGATAGCTTTATGAAGGCGTTCACTGGCAGCTCTGTAAAGAGCTTGATGGTGAAGTGGAGGGCTTCTGTAGAGGAAAAATACTTAAATGTAATTCCCAAAAATTCCCTCAAATGAATAAAAAGTTGCTTTGGTTTATGTCTTTTTAATTCTTGATAAGTGACCCAATGAAATCTTTTTGAAGATAAATAACCAATGACGAACCAACCGAAGTGCCATGATTTAACGGTCCCCGAGCTTAAAGATAAAATACTGTGAACTCCAATCTCCCGAGTTATTAAATCATGTACCGGGGCCTCAAACCTCCCGGCTACAAAATAGGATGCCGGGGCCTAAAACCTCCCGGGCTATGATACGGTACCACAATGATGCACGAATCAGCCTTAACTTCCCTTCGAAAAACAGTTTCATATTTCGAGATGGATAAGATTGACGATTCGATAACCGTGCACGTCCTTTCGTCTACCTTGTACAATTTACGAGGTACATCCTGACCGTCCACGTGTGTCCAAATCACTAGTTTGTGATTAACTCCTCTTTTGAATAAATGGTGAAACGTTTCACCTGATTTGTGACCTTCCAACTTCTTCCATATTGAATGTCACTTGCCTATAAATAAGACGGTAGAGATGCAAGTGATCATTAATTCAATATGTCGAGTTCAAGTGACTTCAGTGACTGTAGCAGCACGGTTTCTTCCATTGGTGCTCATAGCTGAATACCAGTTGAGTTACGTCCTTATGTGGAGAATCTGAAAAGGACGGTCGAAGAGTACATTGAGGTAAAGGTTATGTCTACTTGGTACAAGATCCAAGATATTAACAACGCGCATCAGAATGGCTTGGCTCTCAACCGTGCCCAAAGGGCAGTGGCAAGGAAATACAGGCGAGTGCTTGGAGTAACTCGGGTTGCAGACCTGGCTACGTACCAAGTTATGTTGCAAGCGATGCTGTGGAAGGAATGACATCATCTGAACAAGATATCAACCTCCGAGTCCTTCTCCAACCTTCACATTTGGGAAGTGACTGAATGGATAACTGAGTGGAAAGACTATGTAGCTTCAAGGATGGCCCAGATGTAATACGCCATTTGCTAATCTCTTAAAATAAAAAAGTCATTTGGTTTATTTCTGTCTTCTTATCTGTTGTCAGAATTAATTTCATCAGTTGATATATATATCACGAACTGAATAACTGATAGATGTTCAACCAAAATGCCCCGACTTAATATTCCCCCGAACTTTTTAGAACAAAAAACCGGGACCTCAAATCTCCCGATCCATAAAATAAGATATCGGGGCCTCGAAACTCCCGGTCCATAAAATAAGATGCCGGGGCCTCGAACCTCCCGGTCCATAAAATAAGATGCCGGGTAACACCAGGGGTGTCATGATAACGCGTACCTTTTTACTCAATAATCAGGAACTTTTCGCATTTCGAGGAGTCGATAAGTCTGACACTTTAATTATTGCGCGTGTCCCTTCGTATATCCGCACAATTTCCTAGGTTCAGCTCGACCGTTCGATTTGATTCAAATAAACGGTGTAGGTCAACTTTCCCTTTCTATAAATTTTGGGCGCCCCAATTCCAGAAATCACTTTTAAATTCGAAATTCCGGTGAAGCCCTTGCAAAAATTTTTCTCGAAACTCTTTTCGCGCAAACTTCCCCATTTCGGTGAATCTCCGTTGCTGTAACCACCCGCTTTTCTTCAAGAAACGTAAGTCTTTTCCTCTCTTGATTTCAAAAATATGTCTAATTCTACCACTTCTACATCAGGGGCAAATGCGCGGGGCTCGCCCAGCGACGAGTCTATCGCCCTGCGTTCTGACTCCACTCCGTCTCCCCCTCGCCGCTCTATCACCCAGCCTTCTAGACAACCCTCATCTATCCAAATTAAACCAACCTTCTTAAAACCTTCTACTTCTGTCCACTCCCGAGCTCTTGCCAAGAGCAAGGGTAAGGGTAAGGGTAAGGCCCGGGCTTCGAGCCCTCCTCCTACTGAGATTCCGGGAGTTCCTTGGTTTTCTTCCCTGAGTAGTACATTACGCTTGGGGGCCGATGAGGAACTCCAGGCCCTAGGCAATATTCCTCCCTCTTTTTCCATTTTGATACCCGGGCCTTCTTACTAGAGCCAACAACCCTCCTCCCGAGTATACTACTTTCTTTCGGGATCAGGTTAGAAATGGTCTCCGATTCCCTGTCCACCCTTTCTATATTGCGGTTGTCAAGTTTTTCGGCGTACCGGTTAACCAACTTCATCCCAACTCCTTTAGGATTATGGCCTCGGCATATGTCCTTTTCAAAATGAACAATCTTCTCATCACCCCCCTTATCCTTCACTATTACTTCTCGTGCCGGCTTGGGGATAATGCCTTTTCCCTGACCGCCCGACTTAATGCCCAATTTCTTGATGATATCCGTTCCTCCCAGAAGGACTGGAAAGGAAAATTTTTCTACATTCGACTCCCGGGTCCTTTACCTTGTCTAACCGGCTTTGTCTCTTCCCTTCCCCAACAACCTTCCTTGCCACAATCTTACAAATTCGAGGAGCCTTTCCTCATGAGTCAAACCTTGGTGGAGGGGCGAAAATACTCTTCTTCTGTTCTCATCGCTGATGAGAACCTCACTACCTATGGGTTGAGTGCCCGTGCTGAGGACCCTTTGGACAGGGTGATTGACGAAGTTGCTGTCTCAGGCGCTCAACCCGGTAATTCTTGACATCCTTAGTCTTTGTTTTTTCAAATTTCATATTCATTACTTGTGTTGAACCTTCCTCTTATTTACGTGCAGATAACTCGAAAATGCAAGAGGCCTTCGCCAAGAAGTGGGCAGCTGAAAAGGCGGCCAAAGAGAAGAAAATGGCAGCCCGGAAAGCTGCTCTTGAGGAGAAACTAGCTGCGGAGGCGGCAGCCCGGAAGGCTGCCCTTGATAAAAAATGGGCTGAGGAGATGGCAGCCCGGCAACTTGGGGCAGATGGGGTTGAGACCCTAGCAAGAGGAGGTGATTCGGGAGTACTCCCAAGAATATCCTGAAGATCACGTCCCCCTCATCAATAGGAAGCGAAAGGTTGTTACAAGCCCGGAGTTGGTTTTGCTTGAGGATAACCAAGAAGTGGGGCAGGGCTCCTCTCAGGTTACTCGATCAGCCACCCCTCCTCGGCAACCATCCCCAGAGGAGCTTATTCAAGAGCCTCTTCTGATTGATCAACCCACCTAGGCCCATCATCTTCCTGGAGGGAGCCACTTCAACAGGCGTTCGACGCCTTAAACACATGCTCACTCAGGATGAAGAGGCCTTTCTGAAGAATCATGGGCCGGGTGCCCAGTTTCTTGAGGGATCCAATCGATTCCTATCTGTAAGTTTCTTCTTATTATTCTTTTCTTCACTTTTTTCCTCCTTTTCTTATTTCGCTTTGTGCAGGCTGCCCAAATGATGATTTCGGCCTTCGAGGAGGTAGTGGGGATGGCTACCTGGAAAAGCCAACAAGCTCGGGCTGCTCAGGAAAACCAAGACCAACTGCTCAAGGAGCTTGACCGGGCTAAGGGTCTTCATGAAGAGGAAATCGTCGTCCTCACTGCTTCCCTGGAGTCGGCTCAAATGGCCCTGGAGAAGACTCGAGAAGATCTTAACGAGGCTGCTATCCGAGAAGAAAATCTTCGAGGTGCTCTAAATGCTTCGGAGGCGAGCAACCATGCTCTCTCCGAGCAAGTAGAAGTGCAGCAGCTTCAGGCAGAGAAAGCTGAGAATGCTCTGGCCCTGGTCGAGTACCACAAAAATCAATGGCAAGCCTCCTTTCTTAAGTCGCCAGAATTTAAAAAGGCCGTGGTAGATAAGGCTTATCCTCTTTTTCAGACCGGTTTTGAGAAATGTCGGGAACAATTTGAGGAGGCCGGACTCCTGCCCCCAGATAGGGAAAACTTTCCTGATTTTGGCCTAGGCTATTCGCGTCCCTTCCCAAGGAAGGCGAGGAGGAGAAGGAGGCGGACCAAGAGGAGCAACCCGGGCCTGAACATGTAGATATAGATTAGGGTTGCATTTTTACTTTTCTCTTTTTATTTGCTCTTGTCTGTAACTTTCAGGCCTTCAGGCTTTTATTAATGCAATCTTCCTTTTCTTCTAACACCCTTGTATTTATCTGACAAGTGCTCAGTGTTCTGTCTTTACAATAACTGAGATATTTGACAGGTCACCAGAAATTTATAAGCGTTAAGGACTTGATTGGTAATTTCTCGTGAGTAATATAAGATATCAGGATACTTATATCTTATCAGGCAAACGAGATGTCACGATTTTAAGGAGAATAATCCCGGAATTCAGAGTGATCGAGATGCGTTTCCGGGAGCCAGGGTGTAGTGCCCTGGGCTTTTTAAGAACCAAGGTGCGGAGCCTTGGGCTGGGGAGCATGTCCCGGGACTTGTGAATGGTCGAGGTACGGAGCCCCGAGCCAGGGTCTAGTGCCCTGAGCTTTTTAAGAACCAAGGTGCGGAGTCTTGGGCCGGGGAAGCATGTCGCGGGACTTGTGAATGGTCGAGGTACGGAGCCCCGAGCCAGGGTGTAGTGCCCTGGGCTTTTTAAGAACCAAGGTGCGGAGCCTTGGGCCGGGGAGCATGTCCCGGGACTTGTGAATGGTCGAGGTACAGAGCCCTGAGCTAGGGTGTAGTGCCCTGGGCTTTTTAAGAACCAATGTGCGGAGCCTCGGGCCGGGGAGCATGTCTCGGGAGTTGTGAATGGTCAAGATACGGAGCCCCGAGCCAGGGTGTAGTGCCCTGGGCTTTTTAAGGACCAAGGTGCGGAGCCTTGGGCCGGGGAGCATGTCCCGGGAGTTGTGAATGGTCGAGGTACGGAGCCCCGAGCCAGGGTGTAGTGCCCTGGGCTTTTTAAGAACCAAGGTGTGGAGCCTTGGGCCGGGGAGCATGTCCCGGGAGTTGTGAATGGTCGAGGTACGGAGCCCCGAGCCAGGGTGTAGTGCCCTGGGCTTTTTAAGAACCAAGGTGCGGAGCCTTGAGCCGAGGAGCATGTCCCGTGACTTGTGAATGGTCGAGGTACGGAGCCCCGAGCCAGAGTGTAGTGCCCTAGGCTTTTTAAGAACCAAGGTGCGGAGCCTTGGGCCGGGGAGCATGTCCTGGGACTTGTGAATGGTCGAGGTACGGAGCCCCGAGCCAGGGTGTAGTGCCCTGGGCTTTTTAAGATACAAAGTGCGGAGCCTTGGGCCGGGGACCATGTCCCGGGACTTGTGAATGGTCGAGGTACGGAGCCCCGAGCCAGAGTGTAGTGCCCTGGGCTTTTTAAGAACCAAGGTGCGGAGCCTTGGGCCAGGGAGCATGTCCCGGGACTTAATAATAGGAGTATTCAGAACACGCTCTAAAAAATATATCTTTCATTTATTTCTTCCATCAAATAATTACATCCGTCATACATAGTACTGCTTTAAATTAAATACATTCCAGGGTCTTTTAAGAGAGTGTCCTTGCGCATCTTCTAGATAAAAAGATCCCGAGCTGACTCTTCGAGTGATTTTGTAAGGTCCTTCCCACCGAGCTTCCAACTTCCCAACTTCCCCCGCAGGGTTGACTTTCTTCATGACTAAATCCCCCACCTGGAAGTCTCGGAAGCGGACCTTTTGTTATATGATTTCATAATCCGGCTCCTGTATGCCTCCATTCGAATGCATGCCCGGTCTCTTTTTTCCTCTACTAAATCCAATTCCATGGCCCTGCTTTGGTCATTATTATCCGGGTAAGATTCTACCCGGGAAGAAGTCTGCCCGATTTCTACGGGAAGGACTGCTTCGGAACCGTACACCAAGTTGAAAGGAGTTTCTTGAGTTGGTGCCCGAGGAGTAGTTCTGTAAGCCCAGAGAACACTGGGTAATTCGTCCACCCAGTCCCTTCCTTTGCCTTGAAGCCGGGTTTTTAATGCTTGTACAATGATTCTGTTGACTACCTCTGTTTGGTCATTGGCTTGAGGGTAGGCAACAGAGGTAAAAGACTGAGTGATCTTCATCTCCCGGCACCATGACGTGATTTCTTTGCCCTGAAATTGCCTCCCATTATCTGAGATTAGTTTCCTGGGCACTCCAAATCGGCATACGATGCTTTTCCATAAAAACTTCAATACTTCCTGCTCGGTTATTCTTGCCAAGGGCTCAGCTTCTACCCACTTGGAGAAGTAGTCAACGGCAACTAACAAGAATTTTTTCTGAGCCCGGGCAATGGGGAAAGGACCCACAATATCCATGTCCCCATTGATCAAAGGGGCAAGATGCCCAAATAGGCTTCATGAGGGTAGCAGGGCTGTGTTTGAAATTCGAATGATGTTGACAGCCTTCACAAGTTTGAACCACCCTAGCAGCATCTTGACTTAAAGTTGGCCACCAGAAACCGGGAAGCATTGTTTTTCGTGCCAAAGATATTCCTCCGAGGTGCTCGGCACAACAACCCTCATGAATTTCTCGGAGGACATAATCCACCTCTTTCTCAGATAAGCATTTCAAAAGAGGTCCCTGGAATGATCTTCTGTACAAAACGTTATTTAAGAGAACAAACCTGGGAGCTTGTCTCTTAGTTTTCTGAGCTCGAGCTCTATCTTCAGGCAACTCATTATTTATTATGAACTTGATCAGAGGCGTCATCCAGCAGTCCTTTGATTCTGGTAATATTTCTTCCTCAGTAGAAATAATCAAACGGGAAACACGCAAGACCTCTCGGGTATTAACTTTTGACAAAGAAGCAGCCATTTTTGCCAGAGTATCTGCCTCATTATTTTCTTCCCGGGGTATTTGTTCAATACCCCAATCTATAAAAACCTCTGCTCGGGCTTTGATGAGCTGTAAATATTTTAGCATCCTGTCGTCCTTAGCCTCATACACGCCCTTTATTTGCTGAGTAATGAGTTGTGAATCGGAATATAGAATGATCCGGGAAGCCCCGACTTCCCGAGCGGCTTGGATACCAGCCAGGACAGCCTCATACTCAGCCTCATTGTTCGTTACCCGGGAGTCAATTCTAAGTGCCAGCTTAATCTTTTCTCCCGGGGGAGATATTATCACTAGCCCTACTCCGCATCCAGCAAGGCTAGACGCCCCATCCACGAATACTCTCCACACTTCCTCTTCATTGGGCTGGACCATCTCGGATAAAAAATCTGAAAGAGCTTGTGCTTTGATGGCCACCCGAGGTTTGTATTCAATGTCATACTCCCCCAACTCTACTGTCCACTTGACCATACGCCTGGATACCTCAGAGTGAGTCATGATCCTGCCAAGAGGATTGTTGGAAAGAACAATTATTTGATGTGACAGGAAGTAAGGTCTTAGCTTCCGGGCAGTCATGATCAAGGCGAGAGCGATCTTCTCTACTTCACTGTACCGGAGCTCGGGTCCTCTTAGAGCATGACTGACATAATAAACAGGCTTTTGATTGGAGCCTTCTTCTTTTATTAAAACCGAGCTGACAGCATACTCTGTAGTAGACAAATAGACATACAATTTCTCCCCGGGCTCCGGCTTCACCAAAACAGGAAGTTCTGCAAGGTGAATTTTCAAGTCTTGGAAGGCATGTTCACATTTATCATCCCATCCAAATTGCTGGGCCTTCCTCAAGACTTGAAAGAAAGGATAACTCCGATGTGCTGACCGGGAAATAAATCGAGACAGGGAAGCAATTCTCCAGGTCAACTTCTGCACTTCCTTGACAGATCGGGGAGATGGCATGCATAGCACAGACTTGAATTTTTCCTGATTTACCTCGATCCCCCGATCCGTCACTATGAATCCCAGGAATTTGCCACTCTTTACGCCGAAAATACACTTGGCAGGGTTGAGCTTGATCCCGTACTGCATGAGAGTGGCAAAAGTTTCTTCCAGATCACTAATAAAGCTTGCCAACTCCCGGGTTTTGCCGAGAATATCATCCACATAGACTTCCACATTCCTCCCCAATTGCTTTTCGAAGACTTTGTTCATCAGACGCTGGTATGTTGCCCCTGCATTCTTCAACCCGAAAGTCATTACAATATAACAGAATGTACCTCCCGAGGTGATGAAGCTGGCTTTATCTTGGTCACTCTTGGCCAGGGGGATTTGATGATACCCCTGGTACGCGTCCATGAAGCTTATCAACTCGAAGCCTGATGTGGAATCCACCAGTTGATCAATGCGAGGCAGAGGATAATGATCCTTGGGACAGGCTTTATTAAGATCGCGGAATTCTACGCACATGCGCCACTTTCCGGTAGACTTGGGCACCAAGACCACATTCGAGAGCCACGAAGGGAATTGAATTTCTCGAATGTGGCCAGCCTTCAGGAGCTCCTTTACTTGTTCATCAATAACTTTGTCCTTCTCAGGACCAAAGTGTCTCTTTTTTTGCTTCACCGGGTGAGACCCCGGGAGAATGTTTAATTGATGCTCCGCTATCAGGGGAGAAATCCCTGTCAATTCCTGCTGGGACCAAGCAAACATATGGATATTAGCTTTTAAATAGTTAATTAAACTAACTCGGGTAGATGCACTGAGATCCCTAGCCACCCGGATTTGTTGGCCTGGTCCGACTTCTACTACTTCCTGCTCCTCCTCTGCTACAAAGTGCACCTCTCCTCCTCCTTCTACTCCATCCACCCTTGCCCTCTTCCCTCTTCCCTCCTCGTCTTGCTCTGATCAGCCCGGACTGCCTCCACGTAGCATTTCCGAGAAGATGGCTGATCTCCCTGGACTTCTCCCATCCGGGCTCCCACTGGAAACTTTATCTTCTGGTGGTAGGTGGATGCTACGGCTCTCAACTCGTTCATAGCCGGTCTACCAAGAATGATATTATACGATGATGGGGAGTCCACTACGGTAAATGAAGTCATCACCGTCCTTTTAAGATCTTGAGAACCCAAGGTTAATGGCAGAACAATCTCCCCTTCTAGGTAAACCACATGGCCAGCGAAACCAAAGAGGGCAGTTTCCACAGTCTCCAGGTGATAGCCCTGCAAATCCATCTGCAAAAAAGCATCCTTAAAAATTATATTTACAGAACTGCCCGAGTCCACGAAGACTCGTAGAATATCATAATTTGCCACTCGGGCTTGGATCACCAGGGCATCGTTGTGGGGCAGACTCTCAAATCTTCCGGGCCAAAACTGATGACCGCCTCATTCCTTCTTGCTCCCTCCACCTCCAAACACTCCCTCATACTTCTCAACTTCCTTGCCTGGTTGGAGTCTCCATCAGTGGAGCCTCCTAATATCATTTTAATCATTCCCGTGGCAGGGGGCGAATTCTTTTTTCTCTCGGGCTCAGGCTCCCTTCTTCTATTGGGTTCAATCCTCGGGATATTCCTCACACTTTCTCCTCGGGCGCCGGATCCTGGTTGCCGAGACGTCCAAGGTGGTATTCTCGGCCTCTGGCTATTGTTGCTGGGTCCGGGATGGAAGGTGAGACATAATTCCCCTTCAGTGCCTTGCAGTTTTCAGTGTTATGGTGGCACACTTTGTGAAAAGAGCAAAATCCACTCTTCTCTGGCCGGGATAACTGATGATCCGGGGCCAAATCTCTGCTGCACTCCTGCACTTCCCTCTCCCGAGCAATTTTCAGAGGCACGTTATGAGAAAAGTGCCCTGTATTGCCTCTCTTCTGTACCCTCTCCTCAGGTTTAGACACCCGGTCTCCTCTTTCCTTTCTCACAGCTTCCCTCTTCTGTTTCTGTGCCTCCTCCATATTGATGTATTTTTCTGCTCGTGACAATAGATCCTCGAAATCCCCCGGCACCTTCTTAGTCAGTGACTTGAAGAATTCACCCTCTCTCAAACCCTGGGTGAATACAGTAGTCTTTGTTTCAGTGGCAAGTGTGGGGACGTCTAGGGCCACTCTGTTGAACCTTCTGATATAGGCTCTTAAACTCTCTTCTGGGCACTGCTTAACTTCAAAAAGACTAAAAGCAGTCTTTTTGTACTTTTTACTGCTGCTGAAATGGTGTAAAAACACCTTCTGGAAGTTTCCAAAGGAGCTGATACTTTGGGAAGTCAAGCCCTCGAACCACCTCTGAGCTGAATCCACCAGTGTTGTTAGGAACACCTTGCACTTGATTCGATCAGTGTAACAGTGCAACATGGCCATATTTTCAAACCTGGCCAGGTGTTCCTCCGGGTCTGCATTGCCATCATAGTCTTTCACCTTCGCAGATTTGAAATTTCCAGGAAGAGGCTCCCGGACAATGATATCAGTAAACGGGCATCCTCTCGGGACTGCCCAGGCAACGCTCCGTCTTTCCAACTGTCCTTCCAGGACCTTCATCTTCTGCCTCAATTCCAACAATTCCTCTGCCATGGTAGGAGATTTGGACCCGGCGCTGGATTCCTCGTCTTCTCCTGCCATCTCATTCTCCCTCCTCCCTGCTCCTGATCCTGCTCAAATCCCTGTTCATGTCCCTGTTTATCTCCGGGTGGAGTAACAGGATGAGAGACCTCCTTCCTGGCCATAGCTTGCACGATGGCATCGGCCATCATTTTCTTTAACTCTTCAGGGGTCAGGGTAATGAGGTTTGGTCCGGTGTTATTAGCACCAGCTTGTCTTGAAGTCTGTCCTCCATCACCCTGGGCGTGAGAATTATCCTGGTTGGTTCTTCTTGTACGGGCCATATCAACGTCTCGAACTCAGTATTTCCCACAGACGGCGTCAATGATGTGATCCCGCTGAAATGGGTGAGCCGGGTAGGGAGCTCCAACGGATCAAATCAACAATTTGTAATGTTTGGGAATTTTGAGAGAAGATAATGGCTTGGATTAGCACCTGCAAACAAGAAAGTAACTCGTGAATGGGCGCCGGAGGGGTGTCCGACGTAGCCACTCCGATGCTAAAGTCAGCAGGTTGAAGATGAACACAAGTGATATTTGAGAGAAAATATTTATGGTGCTTAGAGTTCAAAGATTTTCGGATCCTTTAAGTGACATTACTACCTGCTATTTATAGTAGAAGAATAAGTAGTTACCTCGATTTCCGGGACATCTACTAAGTCGGTTTACCAAACTACCTTCTGATGACTTCTCGGACACTCCACACCCAAGTTGCTCTGACAGATCGGATTGCTTGTATCAATCACACTTGAGTATGGTTCATTTCTCGAGATAATGCAGTTCTCGAGGTTGCCCAAGTGGTGATGTACCCGGGAACTCTGCCCGGGAAGGCGAGAAGCGCCCGGATGGCTTTGCGAAGAGCTCGGGTAAAACCAAAATACCCGGGAAGAGAAGACTTGCCCGGGTCTTTAGGAAACATATCACGCATATGGGTCATAATCTCGGCTATCCAAGTAACAAACCGGGTTAATGCTTACCCGGATTCTAATGGGGGTATCACCAACTTTGGTTTCTGTTCGAGCAGTCGAACCATGAAAGTTTTGGATTTTTGGGAGAGTTGCACTCTCAAGAACAGGCTGAGTTATTGTCACTTTTGCTCTAGGCATTTTGCTGCTATGAATCCAATGTCTGCAGAAACTCTCCATTGTCTGCTTCTTTTTCCATCGTGTCTTGACTCCTTTTCCCGACTAAACATCTCACAGCCAGATTTCCAACAAATCCCACCAAAATCAATCCCACAAATCCACCCAAAAATCCTACAATCCAAAAGGGCCACGCTTGCTTTTGTTTCTTGACAGGAATAACTACTGAGAAATGGCCTTGGATTCTACTTTGACACTCGCTAGTCATGCTTATATCACTTATACTCACGTTCCCATTTTCATCAAATGCAGCACATCTCTTGTCGCGATTGCCACCCTTCCCTGGAAAACGTCCAGTTCTTGAATTGAATCATTATAGGCTTTCCCTTTGTGTCGAGCTCAGGTTTTGATAGTTTCGATGGTTTTTTCCTGCTTGAGAAAGATGAATCATACACAAGAAAACAAATGACGGGGCTTATCACTGTGTAGCCTGGTAAAGTGTAGTAGAAAGAAGACCAGTTGCCAAGATTATGGTAAACTATTAGAACCCTTTTCGAATACTGTACCGGCAAGGTCTTAGGGGGGTTTATGAAGTCACTGAACTTGGCACCTTTCCTCCAAAGGGTTCTGCTTCTTAGGCCTACCGCTTACAACTGAAACCTTGATTCCTGATAGACTTGGAGGGAGATGAGCATTGTGTAGGGCATGGGTATGCGGGCAGTGATGAATCAGAATTTTTAAGGCATGATCACGAAGAACTGATTCTAAGGTATCATTGAAGGCAAGTGAGAAAATTTGAGAGAAAAAGAAAGATGAAGTAGGAAATGCCCAACAAAAGTTCATTGAAAATGTAACTTTTAGAAAGAAAAAAATCTCTATTTTATGAAATTTATATCGATTTGCATTAGATATATTTAAATATGCACATTCAAAAGTATTTTCTTAAAACATTTGAAAATAAGATAATCATATTTGGATATATTTCCGAAGATAAAAAAAATATTTACAAAAAATCTGAAACTTATCATCATCAGGCCATCTCCAACCCTGCGCTATCAAACGCTATGATAGCGCAGGGTTTTGCACTCCAACGAAGGCTGAAGGCTGCGCCATTTCTCCAAAATGGCGCAGCCTCCCTCCTCTGGCGCAGAGGAGAAACCCAGCGCCATTTTGGCGTTGGGTTTGGGCTTTGTTTTATTTTTTTTAATTTTTTTAATGTTTTTAATTAATATAAATATGTATTAAATATTTTTAATAATAATATTATATAATTGATGAGTAAAATTAAATCGTGTTGATATAAAATATAATTCATAATAAAAATTAAAACACAAATAAATTAATTATAATTATATTAGAAAATTTTTAAAAATATTTCTAGTTTTTTATTTTATTTTTGATATTTTTAACTCTCGTAAATATATAATTGATAAAATATCAGAAAAACCAACAGAAAAATTTTGAAATTAAAATTACAATACCCAAATTGAAATACAAATACAAAGATAATACATAATTGGAATACAAATTCGAAGATAATACATAATTGAAAATTACAAAGATAACAATGCGAATAAAAACATAAAAATGACAAACAAGATAGATGATCAATAATCTCCTAAATTAGATCCCGATCCTCCAAAATCACCAAAATATTTCCGAAATGCGTCATTTTCGTGTTGTCCATGTTCTTCATTTCTTTTTTTTTTCAAAATTTTGGCTCGTTCCTTTCGCACAATTTCGCGCATTTCAGGATCACCTATCGTGCTTAAATCCATGTACAAAACTTTATTCTACTCTTGAAGGGTTGCTAATGCTATTTGTTGTTGTCTAGTTTCAATTTTTTTTGTTGATTTGCTAATTTGAGCTGCTCATTTTGCAATGCTAGGAGTTTCATCTCATAACTTTGTTGAAGTTCAGTGGATCCTTTTTGTAATACATTTATAAGATCGCGATGCCCTTCTTTCATTGTAGATATCAATTCCAACACATTGTCGTCCTTTTTTTTTCTTTAGATTAGATTTTTTAACACCAAGAGGTCGCTGGGATGAAGTGCTGCCTGCATTTTCATCACTACATAAATTAATTGAAAACGGAGGTAATCCAGGAGAACCTGATATTGGAGTATTTGGTGTCTGGCTATCTGACTGTGACGAGTCCAAACTTGTGACATGCATTCTTGCTGGTGCGCTAATTGGATTGATGTCACTCGAGAATTTCTCCATATCTTTCATAATATACCACACATGATCATATTTGAAGCCTTTACTAAAATCAGCATCTTGCATGAACAAATCTTTTGCTCGATTTAACTGTACGAAAATATCCAACTATTATCTTATAAGAAATTAAACTTGTAATTTAATAAATAGTTGAATAAGAAATACTTACAATATCCTCTTCTGATGCGCCACTTGGGCGGAGAGTTTCAATTTGACGAATGCATCCCCTTAGTTTTCCAACTTCACGGAGTATATTTCTCATGCGACACTGCAATGATCTTTTGTTACGTACTTGTAGAGTGTTTGGTTTGCTGATGTTGTAAGCTTCTTCGATACGAGTCCAAAACTGATCTTTGGATTGATTGATACCTATTATAGGATTTTGGGATATATCAAGATACATATGACATAAGACTATGTCTTCTTCGACATTGTAAGAAGCAGTTCTAGAATTTGAAGCCATTGAATTGCTTGGAATAAAGATTTGATTGGAATGAAAATTAAAGCTGTGATGATCTCATGAATCAGATATGTTTTACTTATAGTAGAAAGAAGATAAGATTGTAATCTCATCCAGCGGGCAAAATCATATGTAATCTCATCCAACGGTCATAATACTGATAAGGTTGTAGATAGCACAATTCAATCTCACGGCCATATTCTAGATAAGGCAATCTCATCCAACGGTCAAGATGATGATAAGATTGTAATCTCATCCAAAAGACATAATACTGATGAGGTTGTAGATAACACAATCTAATTCAACGGACAGATTGTAGATAAGGCAATCTCATCCAACGATCATATTTTTTGATAAATTATTATATAATGCGACGAAATATCCTAGATTCTCACACCACATTCTACGCTCTCACAAACTTGAAAATGAATTCTCATTTCCAATTTCACGCATCATCATCTAGTTCATCTTCATTGTCTGATAATGAAGATGAAACACCTATTAATTGGATGGATGATTTTGAGAATTTGGATAATGCACGAAATGCAATATTGAATATTTTAGGCACAAGATCAACAGTTGGTTGCTACCTACATTATCCACCAAGAGCAAGAAGTCACACACGGAGGTTCAATACCAGATCATATAGTAATTCACCGTGATCGGGAAATTGCCGACTGTAATCTGTTCAACGATTACTTTGCCGATAACCCAAGATATAACGAAGCAATGTTCCGACGGAGATTTCGAATGTCTCGAAATCTTTTTCTTCGTATAGTTGATGAAGTAAAGAATCATGATATTTACTTCACACAAAGAAGTGATAGTGTGGGGCGTCTCGGGCTATCGACTATTCAAAAAACAACTGCTGCTTTGCGAATTTTAGCTTATGCATTACCCGCGGATGCTACGGATGAATATATCAAAATTGGAGAGTCAACTGCAATTCAATGCATGCAACGCTTTTTTCGAGTCGTGATGGAAATTTTTGCTGAGCGATACTTGAGATCTCCTACTGCCAATGATGTTGCCAGGTTACTTTATATTGGTAAAGAACGCGGATTCCCTGGAATGTTGGGAAGTCTTGATTGCATGCTTTGGAAGTGGAAAAATTGTCCAACGGCTTGGGCGGGTCAATATGTAGGTCGTAGTGGTTCTCCAACAATAATTTTAGAAGCAGTAGCTGACTACGACCTTTGGATATGACATGCATATTTTGGTATGCCCGGATCCAATAATGACATAAATGTTTTGGGATCGTCCAATCTATTTTCCAACATCGCACAAGGTATTGCCCCTCGAGCTCATTATACAATTGGAGGAAAAGAATATGATACAGGATATTACTTGGCTGATGGTATTTATCCTAAATGGTCAACTATTGAACAATCTATCCACGATCCACACGGTCCAAAAAAGAAATATTTTGCAATGAAACAAGAGTCCTGTAGAAAAGACGTGGAGCGTGCAGTTGGTGTTCTCCAATCTCGATTTGCAATTGTGGCATCTCCAGCACGTGCTTGGAAGAAACATCATTTACATGATATAATGGCAGCATGTATTATAATGCACAATATGATTATCGAAGATGAACGTGACCTTAGCGCACCCATTGAAGATATGAGAGAAGCAACAACTTCGGATGTAGAAATGGTTGTCGATGAGAATATCAGATTTCAAGAATTTATCGCTCGATATAAAAGGATAAAAGACAAAGATGCTCACTATGCACTACGGAATGCTTTAATTGATCATTTGTGGGAGGAATATAGTTGTTCAGATGTTTGAATTTGAATTCATATTAAGTTCTAAAAATAAATTATCTGTATTAAAATTATGTCAATTTTAATAATGAAGCATTTGTATTAATTCGTATTATAAATATTAGAGTTAATATATATAAGAATCAAATAAATAAATTTAACTATTAATAAAAATAAAATTATAATTACAATACTAATGTTAACATTAATTATAATTATATTGTTAAATTTATAAATAAATAGTAAACATAAAGAATATTCTAGGAATATATTTTTTAGTGTAAGATTTGAAGTAAATGAGTTGGAGATGAATGTTATATTTGGTGTAGAAACTGCACTATTTTGGTGTAAAAACTGCACCAAAATAGATTTATGGGTTGGAGATGGCTTCATCATACAATTTGATCTTTTATATACCAAAAGAAAAAAGAGAAAAAAAATTAAAGTCAAAATGTTGACTTGTGTAGTGAAATCAATAATTCATTTAGGGTTGGGACCCATATTCGTTATTAAAGTCAAAATGTTGACTTTATGTAGTGAACTCAAAAACAAATTTAGATTTGACCCATTAAATTTATGATAAGTTTGTAAATTTAAATTTACGTTTTCGTTCATTAATGAATATAAATAAAAGTTATATATTATGGATAATAATGTGTTTTTTATGCACTGATTTAATTGATGAATGACAAATAAATTAGTTAATGGATAAATAATAATTACAACTAAATATTTGATTATTGTCCTTAAAGTTTCATCTTAAAGAATTCCACATTTGTCTTCTTTTCACCATGTTAATAATTGCACGAGCTAAGTGAAGATGACTGAAACCGGCACTTTGAACATGCATGTGTGTTGTTGTATGTGATTCACCTTGTATGTAAAATATTGTAATTTTACTTATTAAAAAAAAGGATAATAAATCAGTGCATTAAATTTATTTTCCATATTTATCTTTGTAATTACCCATCACATAATAATTTATCAATAAAAATATTAATTTTCTTAATAACCCATAATGCTCCAAAGAAATCTTTAAATAACATTTTTATTATATTTAGAGAAAAAAAAAAACAGATAAAAAATCAAATATCCCTAATCAAAAACTTGTGTGATACTATCTCAATGTCGTATTTTATTTTGTGAGACTGATCATCCATGAAAAAATATTACATTTTTATACTAAGAATATTACTTTTTATCGTGAATATCGATACAGTTAACTCGTCTCACATATAAAGATTCGTGAGATCGTCTCACAAGAGAAACGAACATTAACTAACTCATAATATATGGTACATAACTATATATAGCACATGCAATGATCCATTCATTTTAGGAGGCAAAACCCTTTAAAAAAAAAGTTTCCCATATTAGAGGGCCTAAATTATATTTTACTCTATACTTGCACAAAAGATATTCTTAAATAGAAAATTTAAAAATTTAGAGGATGGATTACTCAACATCATGCTTCTGGCATTGTATTGTATACATGGTAGACGAATTATCTACAGATGTGCACAACTCACGCCCGACCGCGTAAGTAAAATGAAAGACTAGGGCAAAACTACCTTCATGGGATATATGCACAAGTTCCAACAAAAGTTATCTCAACCATCCCAGGCAGAATGAGGCATACAAAAATCACAACCCGATCTCTCGACTCTAAAAACACAGTCGATCGAATCGGTAAACAAAGCTTTCCTCACATATTATCAAGAAAAACTCGTGGTTTGATAGTTAGTTCTGCCCTTAGATGGAGAATCCTATTGATGAAAAAAGGGCTGTCTTCTGCTATGAAAGCGGTCCATGGAACACCAAATAAGTTTCTGTATCCAACAGCCTTTCCTCCAGTAAAGTTGTAATTTCCTTTATACTTGCTCACAAACTCCTCGGAGGGTTTTGTCCTAGACGCGAACTCGTAGTCAACTGTGAAGGTGTCCGATCCCTTCTCTTGCATACCTAAAAACAGCCCGAAACAATGGAAAGAACTCTGTTGGTCCATATTGCAATGGGCCGACAAGAAAAATCCTTGCCCTCTCAAGTGAAAAGCTTGCGAGTAGACTCGACCAGAAGGAAAGAGGTCTGTACACTCCTCTCGCTTTAGATCCAGATACACTGTACACTGTTGACGAGGTAACTCAAATTCAACAATCTTGACGGGTCGGTATTTATATGCACGCTCTGCAAAACGGCGGAATGAAGCATTGCCCTCTACCACCAGAGAGCGTTGCCGGTATGGAGCTTCTGCCTTGAAAAAAAGGGCATCCAGTATAACCTTGGAAGTAAGTTCAGGGTCAAAGTCACTGCAAGTTAGGACCTTTTTCAGCTTTCGGCAACTCATGCATGGAAAACGAATCAGGCGAATGAGACGTGTGCTCAATATTTCACGGCGTTCCTCCAGCTTTGGGTAATGTATTCGAGCCCATTTCAGCACAAAATCTAAGATAGCATCCTCTGAAGCTACCTGAAGATCATCACTGGCCAGAATTGCCTCAATACCAGATAAAGGCAGGTTGAGAACTTCTTCCTGAAACCTGGTAATTGTACAAAATAGCCTCTTCAGGCAGTAAAACCTTTAAAAAATTGCACTGAACAATCCAAGGTAAACTAATTAATAGTCAGAGACATTCTTCGTTTCCTGGCAAGGCAATCTAATCTAATCAGATTGTATTGTTGAAGAGAAATCGATTGGATTGTAAGTTAGAGAGAAACAAAATCACTACTTTAATTAGCAGACGCAAATTGCAAAATACAAATATAAAGAAAGTAAATAGTCAACCACAAATTGAAAAATGCATATCTTTAACACAATAGCCAGGAGCTTACTTGCTCATGTCCTTGAAGCGCTCAGCAAGAAATTGCTTGGCAGCATCTGTAAGTGGCTGAACTGTATCAGCCATCAAAACAGTCGAAGGAAGATCCAAATAAAGCAATGCTGATTCACAAGTCATCGGCATGTTCCGTAATAGACGGCTGCAATACCTCATGCATGATGCAACCTCGTATTTGTCAGCAGCCATTAACACATCCAACAAAGCAGATGGTGTTGTTCTTGTTAAAGAATTGCTATACATAAAATTTAGCAAATCCATGAGGGCAGCTTCCTCTGCTCACCAAAGAGGGGACCCAAACAACAGGAAAGTTCAGCATGTACATTGGAATCATACATAACGAGAAAGCAATGATGTCACACTAATGAACTTCAAGGACAATAAAATACCAGTTTTTGAATTGGAATATAATGTCGCGACTATATCAATTTACTGTTGCCTTATGTTCAAAAGATTACGAAAAAAATGCAAGAATATACAAATGGACATCCAGTTTCAAAAGGCACACAATTTCACAAAGCCCTATGTGGATTGTGGAATAGAATACAACCAAAGTACCAGATATATCCAACACTTGAAGATTCAAAGAATTTTAATAAAAGGTCCAAGTCAATCTAATTACCAAAAATAAGCAGCAATAAACACTTGATGTGTATCTATGTTTACCAGAGGCATGGACGCGTAGAGTTACATGTCGCTGCTCTGACTCTCTCATACCGTTTGAGAATAACTAGAAAGAAATGAACAACGAAAAAATAAATATAAATAAAAAATAAAGAATAAACAAGAAAACAATAGAATGCATTCTGGACGACCTACCTTGTAAAAGAATGGACTCTTTGCTGCCAAAATAGGAGAGCTAATGTGAACGGTCTTCACTATGATAGCTGAGTAGTCCATTCCAGAAGATATTTCATCGACCTGTGTAGCTTCATTACCTACAAGTGTCAGATAGATGTGTCAAATAGTTGGAATCGTAATCTCCATAATTCCAATGTTAATGTAATATTGTAAACCCAAAATAATAGATCAGAAAAAAGTTGGCAGAGGAGTAAAACCATTTTGTAAGATTCGTGACAAATTGTTAAAGGAACTTTTGAAAATCTATGAAGAATTTTAAAGGGCAACATGAGATGGGAACAAAAAAGAGGAACTTCAAATGAGGAAATACTCGTCATGTCAGGCAGGAGATTCATAGCCGGTGCTACATTTACAGGTGGCTCCTCAATCATTGCGACAGCTTCCTCTACATTTTCATAAGTAACACCATCTTCCATATCTGGGATATTGCCAGTCATGATCTGTTCTTCACGTTGCACCGTCAACTCTAAAGCTGAGGTCAATGGATCACAATTAATAAAAAGAACTTGGTAACCTCAAAGATTACACGGCTAAGTCTTCATAAACGAGTATTAAAACATGAAAATTACATTTCTAAACATAAAATTTTGGAAGTGGAACACATATTATTGAAACAGCAGGAGCCAAAGGTTAAACTGATACAGGGAACACATATCAAAAACTGTTACTTTCGGCTGAATAGCCCCAGCATCGACCCTGTGCCCCAGTGGTCCATCCTTGATCAGAAACGAACTCAGCAAACTTCACAAAAATGGTAAAGCTTCTTTGCAGTCTTGAATGAACAAAACATGATTCTACAACTTGATTTAAAAAATCACACAGACATGAATCACACTCCTTAAATAAAAGGATTTTATTTCTATGTCCAGTTTCACACGCAACATTCGACTCTACAAACACCAAGAAAACCCATTAATTCACATTCAGCAATCGTCAATGATTCCCCAAAATATTAAATATTTGACATAAATTACTAAAATAACTCTCCAAAAATAAATCCCAGAGACCAAAAAAAGCCATAAAAAAAGAAAAAATTAAAATTAAACACATGCACAATAACAAGACCTCTGACCGAATCCTAAAGCCCCACAAAACTTCAGAGTTTACCTCATTGCAAGCTAGAAACATCCATAGAAAAACAAAATGTACCAAATAGCAATTATAACGAAATGCATTTAAACAAATACATCGCAACCACAAATAAAATCCAAATTTATTCAAATTAGCCACAACATAAAAGAGAAATTACAAAGTTATACCATTGAGCTGATCATCGCGACGCCTCTTCCGGTTACACGCCCAAACAGCGAGGCTATCATCGGGGCCGGGTTTGGATTCGGGCACATCGAGTAATACCTCAATCCGAAGAACCCTATCAGAGAAATTGACGTCATTGAACGCGAACGCAAAGTCCGACAACTTTTCCGGCAACCCACTTCCAAACGAACTGCCCGATTCCATAACAAATATATTCGGATAAAAAAAAAAAACCCACTTTAATTCGCCCAAAATTGCAAGGATCTGCACACTTATTCAGTCGTATGTGACTGTATCAACACAAATGAGTACGGATTTTCCCAGATTTTTCGAGAAGCTGACGATTTGGGCAGAAGAAAACATGGAAAAAGAGAGAGACGCAACGGAAGCCTTGGTGTTTTATAAAATTTTCACCAAATTTTACTTTATTTTATTAATTTCACAATCCTTTTACCTTTTTTCTTTATCATTTTAAATTAAAAATGGCATTTTATTATAAATGTATTGTTAATAATTATTTTTATTCGAATATGACCCAAAAAAAGGGTAGGTTATGAATTTTCTTTTTGATTGTATTTAAATAAATGAATTTGATTTTGGAGAAAATGATTTTATTTAATTTGATGAATATATTTTAAATGGCACTCATATAGATTATATTTGAAATTCACCCATATAATTATTCTTGAAATTATATAATATAATTCAGAGTGAATTGGAAAATCATTTCGATTACTCTTGAATTGATGCATTTGGTTGTGGAAGAATTTGAATGATGTATTTCGAATAACACATATCTTATTTGTATTTAAAATACATCACAATTATCATTGAAATTGTTTATCTTAATATAAATTCGATTTGAAAATCCATTTGAATTGTTTCCATCAAAGCAAATCATAAAGGATCATATCAAATTTATCAATGCAAACGTCCATTAGCAAATCAAATAATTTGACATCAATAAATTTGAAATTCATTAATCATATCAAATTTATCAATATTCCAAGCACAACCTTCAATCATTTCAATAATTAGAGGTAGCTCGAATGGTAGGTATGATGCCCTCTTACCAAGAGGTCAATGTTCAATATCTCCTTTTCTCAGTCATCCCATCTTTGAGCATGTTATATTGGGCATGTGGCTTACCCGATCAGTATAATTTGCATATTATTACGTTGATAATTGAGATTTATCCAAAGCGCACCAAAGATATCGGCAATGTTAAAAATTATTATTATCATAAGAGTATGTATCTTGTGAGACAATCTCACCGATTTTTATCTATGAGACGGTTGACCCAATCCATAATTAAAATGCAAAATTCATTCTCTAAAACAGTGTTGTTCAAATATATTTTCTATGTTGACCACCACAAATTTAATTGATACACATACTCTTGATACATTGACAAATTGATGCATGAGATATTGTAAATTACTTGATATATAATCCAACTAAAAAATCAATTTTATCCTTAATTTAACTAAATACATATTTTATTTTTAAAATCTATTTTATGATTAAAATTGTAAATATTTATATTTATTTAAAAATTATATTATAATATATAAGTATCTTGATATAAAATGGTAAATTATTAATTAACACAAATATATATCAATTCATAAATTATATACTGAATATAATATATTTTCAAATGTTACAAATATATAATAAATGATATTTTATTCTCTATCTATATTATAATTTTATAATTATATATTTCTAAAATTATAACTTAGGTATCATTTGAGATAGAATAATTGTAAAATTGATAAATAATTGAGGTGCATAGATAATTAATTTTGTGTGATAAAGTATATGGTGTTTGGTCTGGATAACAACCAACCGAACGTGAGATAAGTGCTGATTAGTCAACCATCTTGATTTTATCTCATTCATCAAACACGGCCTAATTAGTAAACAAATTATATATACATCTAAAATATATTTTAATATACCGATAAAAATATAACAAAATAAATATTTTTTGTTTATATTTATTTTAAAATACAATTGTCGAAAAACCACGAAACTTACCAGAAATTCCAATATCAAGTGCAAAAACTTACTGCCATTGGAGTTACGTAAACGAGAAATGAGTGAGATTTTTCATGTGTTGTCCTATCGGTGGTTCGATGGCCAAACACCAATATCATTTTTTTCAAGAGATTTCTCTTTTTCATGATTTATAACTTTCTTTGAACATTTTCCTTATTCCAACATATTAATATCAGATTTTGAAAAAATAAAATGATGATTATTTTTGCTTCTTTAGTCTGAAAAAGTACCTCGGGTCCCTCTTGAGAGATACTTATTTATTATATTTTTATCAGTATGAGAAAAAAATTAATTGTATATCGGAGTTGATAATTATTTATCGTCATATTTTTTTAAATAAATATAATGTTTTTTAAAAAATTAATCATTAAAATAAATTAAATAATCTTGCAAATAAAAATGTGTATCTAATTGAATTTATTAATTGTAATTGGAATTAAAAACTATTTAAGTTAGATAAATTGATTTTTTAGCTTTATCATCTACCAATTAAACAATTTACATTAGTTAATGCACAAATGTGTCAATTTATAAATAATCTACTATAAATTAAGTCGTTTACAATAGTTCATGTACACTAATTTGTCAATATATCAATAGTTATAGGCAAAAACTTGTGTGAGACGGTCTCACAGGTCGTATTTTGTGAGACAGATATCTTATTTGGGTCATCCACGAAAAAGTATTACTTTTATGCTAAGAGTATTATTTTTTATTATGAATATCGGTAGGGTTGACTCGTCTCACAGATAAAGATTTGTGAGATCGTCTCACAAAGAGTTACTCTAGTTAATATACATCAATGAATATTGTTGTTGTTATTATTATTATTATTATATTATTATTATTATCATATATATAATAGTATAAAGTAAATATAATATAAGGAAAAATTATAGTTTTATTCTTTTAAGTTGATTTGTTTTGAGTTATATCAATGTACCTTGTCAAAATTTGGTTTTCATATAATAACTTTATATATATATATATATATAAAAGTTTTTCTTCTCAAAACTACTAAATTCATCGAATATGATTTATTTGGTACTGATTATCTCCTACATGGCACATGTAACGAAAATAAAACTCATATTACTCATATTAAAATTCATGATAAAAAAAGAGTGGCATACTATTTAACAACAGTGGCAGAAACAAAGAGTTGGTTCCCTTTCAACTCTACTCCAAATTTTCCAGAATTCAAGTAACATTTTTCATGATCTTGGATAACTAGGCAAATAGCTAGGGTGTTAGGAGGTTTTGATTTAATTTAAGATAACCCGAATATCGTCTCTATTTATATTCGATCTAGTTGGCAAACACGTTTTTGAGATTTTATGATCATGTGACTACTACTAGTTCATATCGATTGATGGGCATTAGCTATTATCATGGCAAGCTTCGATCATGATTGATATTTTTTTTTTATTTAAAAAAATTGAATTTGTCGATCTCAAAATTGGATAATTTGAACTTTAAAGTAAAAATTGAGATTTTTATTTGCTACAATTTATACTATTGGAAAAGGTACAAACTTGTGTGAGACGGTGTCACGGATCGTATTTTGTGAGATGAATATCTTATTTGGGTCATCCATGAAAAAATATTATTTTTTATACTAAGAGTATTACTTTTTATTGTGAATATCGGTAGGTTGACCCGTCTCACATATAAAAATTCGTGATACCATCTCATAGATAAAGATTCGTGATACCGTCTCACAACAGTTATTTATAAGAATTTTCTTTCATTTATTATAATTTTCATCCGAAAAATAATAATAAAAATAAATATAAATGGTGATTTGATTTAATTTTTATCCCAATCTAAACAAATCAAATTAGGGCCCGTTTGGTAGGATGGACTAAATGTTGATAGATTTTATATCCAATGTTTGACTCGATTTTAAATATATTGACTGTCAATATCACAGATTACTTTACTGTTTGTGTGGGAAAATCGGTCCACCCATTTGCCAGGTATTACATCAATCCTTCTCAAGTACAAAAGAAAATTGTTGGGAAAATACGAAATTGTCCCTGCATTATTAAATCAACCAAATTTGACAATTCTTAATCATATCTTCTCTCACAATCTCATTGCCGGCGGATCTTTCTTAGCTAACCCACATCTGAAACAGTAGCTTTCAAATGGAAGGATTGAAGACAACCAAGAACATCGGAGAACAGATCTGAAGACAGATCCACCTGTTTCGTAGGTGAAATTTCGAAGCTTGTCGCTCTTTATTTGCTTACCACGAATAAATCGATTCCGAAAGTTTTGTGAATTTGTTATGAAAAGTGTTTTAGATTCGATAATATATATGTCATAAACATTTGCTGGAATTACGCATCTCGTTAGAGCATGACGGTGCAGGAAAGCTCGGTAAATAAGGTATTAGCAATTTTTATTTGGTCAACATTTCCAGTAGCATATATTAATTTTCTAAATTTGTATGAACGTAATATTTTGTTTTCCGGCTTTAGTGACGAAACTTTAAATATCTCATATTTGTGAGTTGAATTTTTGGTCCCATCATACTTTCTGATATTCTGTTTATGTGACATGGCTCTTTTCGTGATGAAATCCCAATGACGCAGATATATTGTTCACGTAACATGATTTCGTTGTTGTAATGAAGCAAATTAGAGTGATTTACTACACTTCAAATTTTTATTAATCAATTTTGTTGCAGTTTAAGATATTTTTTTTAAAAGATTTTCTCTCTCTCGAAGTAACGTTGGGAATGGACAGTAGACGTCGTTACGCTATATTGTTTGTGATGCTGTAACACATGATGATTCGTACGTTTTTTTTATGGTATATCTGTTAATACGACATCGTACGAGATTACTCGGAAGAAGACGAAGTCAAGTACGTAGAACATCATCTTCCTACTCCATGACACAACGACTGACTGCACAAATAAACCATTTGCATAGGATTATCGAAATTGGAGATGTTCAATGTGTTGTCAATTTGAGGATGAATAGAAATGCATTTGCCCATTTATGTTACTTGCTAACTCATGTCGGGGGGCTTGGAGATTCTAGATATGTTAGGATTGAAGAAAAAGTGGCAATGTTTTTGTCTATTTTGGCACATCATAAGAAGAATCGAATAATTGGTCATGATTATGTACGAAGCGGTCAAAAAATTAGCGCTCATTTCCATGAAGTTCTAGGCTCGGTCCTCAAGTTACATACTATATTGCTTGTGAGGCCTTCTGCAATTGATGATACCTGCACCGATGAGACATGGAAGTGGTTCAAGGTAATACTTAATTGTCAAGCATAATGATGTGCAATACCGACATTGACACATAATTGTTTAAAGCGCATTTTTTGTTTGCAGGGCTGTGTTGGTGCATTGGATGGTACCTACGTAAACGTTCATGTACCAATTTCTGAAAAGGGAAAGTATAGAACTAGAAAAGGAACCATTGCCGTTAATGTCTTGGGTGTGTGCAACCGGGATATGAACTTCATTTACGCACTATGTGGATGGGAAAGATCGGCCGCAGATGCAAGAGTTCTTCGTGATGCATTAACTCGGGAGGATGGACTAAAAGTTCAAAGAGGTTAAAATATTATTTTTTTAAATTGTGGTATCAATTCAATATGTAGTATTCATGTTATCATGAATTAAAATCAACATTACGTATTGAAATGAATATATGCCTTTAATTGTAGGTTGTTATTACTTGTGTGACAACGGATACGCAAACGTACATGGATTTTTGTCCCCATATAGACGAGTACCATACCATAGGGATGCTTGGGGCAATCGCACATGTTACCCACAGAATTTTAAAGAGCTCTTCAATTGGAGACACAGCAAAGCGAGAAACGTGATAGAAAGAGCTTTTGGTTTGCTTAAGAAAAGATGGGCTATCATGCGGAGTCCTTGTTTTTACCCTCTGAAAACTCAGAATCGAATCATTATGGCTTGCATTTTGCTACACAATTTCATTCGATCTCAGATGCCGGACAATCTTCTCAAGGACATGGAAGATGACACCCTCAACCCACCTTCCGAGACAGATGATGATTTCGTTGACAATTTCAATTCCTCAAATGCGTGGGATACGTGGAGAGATAACTTTGCAATGTCGATGTACCACGACAACTAATAAAAAGTTGTGGCTGATTTTGTATTGTGTTTGTAAACTTACTTTCCTTTGCAATTAATATACTGATGTTGTTTGCTTATGTTTGGAACTCTGGATGCACAAATGTTGTGTATCAAGTATTTGTTATGAAATTCCAAAACATTTCGTACATAATTTGTTGTTAACATGTGCTCTTCTGTATACCATTTTATAACTCAATTTTTGTTCATATAACTCTGGTCTTTTTTTTTTCCAGGAAAACGTCAAAGGAATATCTGAAGCGATGGATAGCTTAGCAACAAACGAGAGCATTAATTGCCAAGGTAAAAAGGCGGATAAGTCGCGTCGTTGTTAGACAACACCTGAGGAAGATGTGCTAATTGTAGCTTTGAAAGATGTAATAAGCAAAGGATATAAAAGTGAAAATGGATTTCGTAACGGCTATTTACCTTTATTGGAATCGGCCATGAAAAGTGCGTTTTTGGATACTGATATACGCGGCCATCCACATATGACTTCCAAAATCCATGTGTGGAAGAAAAACTACAGTTCTTTGTCGTCTATGTTAGCGTAAAGTGGAATTGGTTGGAATCATACGGAAAACATGCTTGATGCTACAAATGATGCGTGGGAAGCACAATTGAAGGTACTTTGTTTCCGTGAAACTGTTTACATTCGCTTTTGTTAGCATTATGTGATGTCCTTGCCAAAACATTTTGTAGGTGGACAATAGTGTACGTGTTATGTGATACAAGCGGTGGCCATACTATGAAGACTGGTGTGAAATTTTTGGTAATGATAGGGCAACGGGTAGCCAAGCGGAGAATTTTGTAGCTGCTGTCCATGGTGTGTTAAATTTGACAGAACAAGTAGTAATGATGTCGAAGTGGAGATGGAAGATATTTATCGGCCCGTGGAATGAGATGGAGAATCAATGTCCGTAAAACATACATCACCATCGATCCCGAGTGTAGGTAGCAAGGTGAAGTCCAAGAAACGGAAAAAAATAAGTGAAGGAGATGATAAGATTGTTGTTGCAATCAACAACCTAGCAGATATCACGAAAGAGAGCATGACAAATCTCATAAAAGAAATGGCTGCTGAAAAGAAGTTAGCTGAATCACAGATGACAACTGCTATGGACAGTGTGCTAGAGACATTACAAACCATTATTGAGTTAACTTCTGATGAGAAAGTCTGTGTTGCGGAGGTGTTGGTGGATAACCCGAACAAAATAAGTCTGTTCTTGAAGCTCGATCATGACGGTAGGCTTAGCTTAAGCAAAAGGCTGTTGAATCCCTAAGTCTTGCTGGTTTCTGTTTTGAATTTTTTGATGGGATAACGTTGTGGTATGGGATCGAATACGACTAGGCTGGGTTTGTTAATTTTGTTTGATTTCGGTGTGTAACTTGTGTACAAGTGAAGTGTGTTTGTCTAGTAACTATCGTATGTTTTGCTCATAATGTTCTATTATGTTTTTTTAAGTTTGTTGACATACTAATATCACATATGCTTATGTAATTGAAATTTGTATAATAATATTGGTCCCTTTGTTGCAAACCTATATTTAATTTTGGTCTGAGTATGTTTACAATTCACATGAGTCGTAAGAATATAAGATCACCGAGTCTTCTGTACCAATTTTTCTTCTGCAATTACAACAACATTCTTACACAGACACTAGAAACCAGAATCAGAAATTAATTGTTACAAAGTAATCTGACCAACTGCCTCTTACTGCACATTTTTTGCTACATTTTCATATGCGAAACCTTATTATCCAGATTGAGTATGAAGTCTGAAAGCAGTACAGAATATTTTCCGATATAGTTACAAATATCTGAAACAAGTTCAAACATGTTGTGAAAGAAAATAAACTACCGAAATAGCGCTCAACTAATGATGATTGACATAATGAAACGGATTGCATTAGTTGGGAACAACTATTTACACAAACACACATAATTGCATTAGTTGGGAACAACTATTTACACAAACACACACAATATTAAACAGACCTAGGATGCATTTTCAGTACGTTGGTAGACACCAAAACCAAATATTCAGTACGTACCAACACTAGTACAATACACTGAAGTTAGGACACGACTAGGAAAATGAAGCAAAAGGGTAGAAGCCACACAACGAAAGTAACTACAACAACAAACTGCAGCAACAAACACATCCAATAAAACGAACTACACTGATGGGATCTGCAGATGAAGTCTCATTGTGCATCTTTCTCGTCGTCGGAGCTATCAAGTACTATATACGGAGTTGTGTCATTCCTGATCAGAAGCCGCTTCGCAGAGTTAGTTTCGGGAGTATTGACACAACGTTTTCTTGAGGTTTTAATAGCCAGCTGCATAACTTTATTGTGCTCCGCCATCCACATGCAATTTGTCTTCTCCTTATTTGTCGTGGGCTTCAACTCAACAGTTGGACTTTTGTTTGCAGCAGCTTCTGTCTTCGTCTGTTGACAGACAACTATGTCTTTTTGCATCTCATGTTCGTCATCCGAGAGGGTAACAACTTCGACTTTGTACTTCGTTGTTACACTTTCCTCGGAAGCTGCTTTGTATATCACTGACATTGTATGCCTGTTGAAAATAACTTCAGAAAACCACTCACGTGACTTGAACCGTAAAAAGGAAAGGAACATGGTATTTAAGGATAGGAAAAGTTAACTTACTATTAAATGTAGTTACCAACCCAACTATAAATGCAGGTCATTCCAAAGGGAAAATGCATAATAATGATGTGATATACCAATATAGGTCAACACCTAGTGTAATTATGAAAACTCATGAGGAAAAAATACAAAAAAAAGAAGAAGCAAAAACGTGCTGTAACAAATACAAATAATATATTCTCAAATCATTATGGGGACAAAAATCCAAAACAGCAACAAGCTTGTTCACGTCCATAAGATGTGCTCTTCATGGTCTCAACGGGTAACTCTTGTGTTGCAGAGGACATGTCACATACTGTTTCGTCATATTTATTCTTAGAATAAGGCTGACCTTGGTTCGAAGGATAATCATATGGGGTACAGGATGAATTCATTGTGTTGTTCATACAACACCTTCTATTACTACTATAACATGAATGATCTTCAAAAGCAGTTGAGTCGCTTTCGTTGTTAAACGATTGTTCAGCGGTGGATGTTGCATTTCTGGAATGGTACTCATTGTACCAGAAGAATCTCTTTCGATGTTTTAGTCCCACAGGACATATGTAGTATTGTTCACCAGGACGGGTTGAGTAGTTACCAACTGTCCTTAAAACCATAGCCCCGTTCCCACACTCACATTGTAGTGGCATCTTCAATTCCATGATACCTACGCAAGAACAAAGAACGGTGTTTGAAATTGTAAGTACTCATAAATTAGAAACCGAGTAGTTCAATTGTTGTCTTACAACAATATTAGAAACATTGATATATGAGAATCATCTTAAAATTTAAGGTATGTTAAGTTAAAGTACATTTCACAAACAATATAATTTTTGTCAACCAAATTTCTCCACCCACAATTAACTACTGCATGAATATCAAAAGCAAAATGCAAATACATTATTATCGTTTAAGATTAAAGTTTCCACATTGTATTCTAATAAAAGTACACTGATAAGAATTATGCACAGGACATCTACTCACAAAATCCCTTATTTATCTTCATATGTGTTCTTCAAATGGATTTTCACGGCAAGTCAACAAGTTCAAAACGAAACTAACACTTGTTCTGTATACAAAAGTAATTAATATTATTACTTCAATAAAATTTTCTCCAGTTTAAAAAAAGTCACGATTACCACTTTTCTCAAACAAAATGTAACTACTGTATCAACATGGAATGAGTTCATAGTCAACCACTAAAAAATCTAAATTAAAATTTACACAACAAAATTGTTAGAACAAATAAAAATACGGAAATTACTGAAAATCAAAGCTTACTCAGAAATAGGTATTCCTAACTTCCAATTTTTCCTTCGCCGGGCTTTGCACGACAGCTTCCGAACAGATTTATAATTTCGTCTCCGTAAAAAAAAATATTAAATCAGAAGTTTGCAACGAAGATATTACTTACAACAACCATCCATCTCCCACAGATTGAAACCTGCCATCTTCAGATCTATAAGTTGTGTGGTTTGTGTAAAACGGAAAAAAATAAGTTACCAGTATTTGCAGATATGAAAATACTTTTAACAAGCAGAATCGCAAGTCATCGATGAATCGTGCTTCGTCCTTTCACCATTCATTTCCTAAGAAGCACTGCAGGTGAAGAAGAAATAACGTCGTCCACAACATCTTCAAGGGGAGAGTTGAAAAAAAATCTTTTCAAAGTAGGGTATTTAATTTTGTCAAAAACTTCGATTGTGGAATATGGTTTGTGTTTTCAAGGGTAATTTTGGAATTACATTGAGGTAGTAGAGGGCATGTTAGTCAAACAAAATATTATCCAACTAACAAAAAATGTACCACACATGAAATAATTAATCAAACAATATTACACATCATTCCTTATCAACTACGTATCAATCAAATTATTAATCATTTAGTTATCCCATCACACACATCAAACGGACTCTTAATATTTAAATTATCTTAAAAATCCTCGATCGACATCCGTGTTGCTTCAGCCACCACCTTCTCTCTCGCTCGATATATTTCTCCATAATCCATTCTTCGTATCCCCTACGATTCTTCATCCATTAATGCGAGTACAAATCCTTTCATTTTAAAAAGATCTCGTCTCATCTTTTGCGACGTTTCGGGTTTCTGGCTGCCCGCTTTTCTCAAATTTCCAGAAATTCGAGTAATTTTTTTTTCATGTTTACGTTTTATGCATATAATATCATAAGGATGGTGATGATTTGAAGCAAATTTGAATGCAACCCACGTATGTATACACACATCAATGCATGCACGTGAAGAAATTCTCGAATGGGATGAATAGGGTTTCCCAGATTTTAGATTCGGTGCACCAATTCTTAATGTTCCGAGTATATTTTTTTTTTGTTATTGTTATATACGTGTATGAGTTTTACTGTGGATATTAGTTTCCCAATTTTCAAACCTTCGATGAATTGATGTGAGGTTTTTTTCTTTGATGATTGAGCATTAATCTTTGAATATTTCAAGTTCTTGTACACAATCTTGAAAATGAATATTTCAAGTTCTTGTACACAATCTTGAAAATGATGTATGTAATATTCTAAATATATTCCAATGGATGCTTGATATAATTATCAATTGTGCATAATCTTGGAGTAATATATGTGAGAATAGGCCATTTGATTACCTTTAGTTGACCTTTTTGAGGGAAATAAAAGTTTCGATGGACTTGGTTTTTTATTCTTGTTGCTGGGTGCAATCTATGACAGCCAGCCACATGGTTTTCAATGCTTAAATATTGAGAAAACATAAAGCAGCAAGTTGTGGATTCCTGGTTGAGAAAGGTAGGTTAGACTTCAAAAGGTGTTACTTATATTTATTTTAGACCTCTGATTAAGAATATTAGGTCAGGTATTGGTGTTTGCTCATCCTGAAAAAATACATTTTGTTTTTTTTGAATAAGAACTTTAGGCGTTTTAGTTCATTTGTGGTCATGTTGTTTTCGGATGACGAAAGTCCTCCCATTTCACCTTTGGTTAACTTATTCTGCAAAGGGTGCCGATGAATACGATCCAAAATTTTATTCTTGGAATCCATACGACCAAAAAATGTGAGGTGCAAGAAACAACTTTTTGTGATAGTGCAAGAAACATATCTTGAGAGCATTTGTTTGTACCCTTTACTGAATATCTGCTGTTTCTGCATCCAAATCCAACAAGCCAAGGAACTTTAATTGAATTTTTCTTTTATTTCGACTTTGGAGTGTACACAGTAGATAATATGAAAGATCACTTTTTATGTTAGAGGAATTTGTTGTTTTTGATTATCATAACTCGCAGGCGTTGAATTGAGATCAGCAGCTTCTGGTTAAGGGTTGTTTTGCTGCAAAATGGCTTCGAATGCAACAGTCGTCAAATGTCCATCACCCATGAAGCCTACATCTAACGGTGTCTTCCAAGGAGATGATCCTCTCAATTTTGCACTTCCTCTTGTGATTGTACAGATATGCCTTGTTGTTGTTCTGACACGAGGACTTGCTTATCTTCTCAGGCCACTAAGACAGCCGCGTGTCATTGCCGAAGTTATTGTGAGTAGACTCATGTGATAAAATTCTGTTAAGTCTTTATTTGTCAGTGAGACTTAAAAGGCTCTTGCAAAGCTTGCAGCTATGTGATTTTCGATGATCTTCCTCACGAATAAAAACTACACTTCTAATGGAAAATTACATGTTACGCTTTCATGTATTTTGAGCTTCTCTTGAACTTCCTTTGTGAGCTATTACTGATCTTTGACATCACTGAACAATATTTACTTCTCTACTCTCACAATAAGTCCTCTCTGGATGTGTGATCAATTACCATGAAGTTCTGGAAAGGAATTAACAAATTTTACGATTTTGGCAGGGAGGGATTCTACTTGGTCCATCTGCTTTGGGCCGCAACCAGAAATACCTTCAGGCTATTTTTCCTGCAAGGAGCCTGACTGTTCTTGACACTCTTGCCAATCTTGGTCTTATATTCTTTCTATTCTTGGTAGGGCTTGAGTTGGATCCAAGAGCTCTCAAAAAAACTGGGAAGAAGGCACTAGCCATTGCACTGACAGGAATCAGCGTCCCCTTCCTTATAGGAATCGGGACCTCCTTTGCACTTCGAGCAACAGTTTCCAAAGGCGTAAGCCAAGCCCCGTTTCTCGTATTCATGGGAGTGGCCCTCTCAATTACCGCGTTTCCTGTGTTGGCTCGTATTCTTGCTGAACTGAAGCTCTTAACTACTGATGTTGGCCAAATGGCCATGTCTGCTGCAGCCGTTAATGATGTGGCAGCATGGATTCTACTTGCTCTGGCTATCGCTTTATCTAGCACGGGCCATTCACCAGTTGTGGCCTTGTGGGTTTTCTTGTGTGGGTGTGGTTTTATATTGTTCTGCATAATTGTTGTACCTCCTGTTTTCAAATGGATGGTACGACGATGTCCTGAAGGCGAGCCGGCGGACGAAGTATATATATGTGCTACACTGGCTGCTGTTTTGGCTGCTGGATTTGTGACCGATACAATTGGAATTCATGCTCTTTTCGGGGCGTTTGTGCTTGGAGTTCTTGTTCCAAAAGAGGGACCGTTTGCTGGAGCCCTGGTGGAAAAAATCGAGGATCTCGTGTCCAGCCTGTTTCTTCCTCTGTACTTTGTATCGAGCGGACTCAAGACGAACATAGCTACCATTCAGGGGCCTCAGTCATGGGGTCTTCTCGTTTTGGTAATATTCACGGCTTGTTTTGGAAAGATTGTTGGCACTCTTGTCGTCTCACTCTGCTGCAAGGTTCCCTTCAAAGATGCGTTAACCCTCGGTTTCCTGATGAACACAAAAGGTTTGGTTGAGCTCATTGTCCTTAACATCGGAAAAGATCGAGGGGTAAAATTCATTCTAAACGATAAATCCTCCATTTTCTGGCATCTTGGTTCTTCATCTGATACATGTCTTGTTTTGAATTTGTAGGTTTTGAACGACCAAACATTCGCCATCATGGTTTTAATGGCTTTATTCACGACTTTCATAACAACGCCTATAGTCATAGCTATATACAAGCCAGCACAAATGGCTATATCAGACTTCAAGCACAGAACCATTTGGAGGAAAGAAGCAAGTACCCAACTCAGAATGCTGGCCTGTTTCCACAGCAGTCGAAACGTCCCCTCCTTGATCAATCTCATGGAAGCTTCACGAGGCACTGGAAAAAAGGGAGGATTACGCATCTATGCGATGCATTTGATGGAGCTTTCCGAAAGGTCATCTGCGATACGTATGGTCCACAAGGCCAGAATGAACGGTTTGCCGTTCTGGAACAAGGGGGGTGATTCTGATTCAAATCAGATTGTTGTTGCTTTCGAGACTTTCCAGAACCTCAGCCAAGTCTCCGTGACACCAACAACTGCGATTTCTCGAATGTCAACAATGCACGAGGATATATGTTCTAGCGCCGCAAGGAAGAGGATAGCCATGATCATCCTCCCGTTCCACAAGCATCAAAGACTGGATGGACAGCTGGAGACGACACGAGCTGATCTGAGGCATGTTAACCTGAAGGTCCTCGAACATGCCCCATGCTCAGTCGGCATATTCATCGATCGCGGGCTGGGCGGGACATCCCACGTCTCCGCAAGCAACGTGGACTACACCATCACGTCTTTCTACTTCGGTGGGCATGATGATCGTGAAGCTCTCTCCTACGGTGCCCTCATGGCCGAGCACCCAGGCATCAATTTCAACGTCGTTCATTTCATTGTCGACCCCAAGGTTGTCGGAGGAAGAATCCACCTGGACATAAACGACCGCAACGGCCCCGAGTCAAGGTCAGATGACCAAGAATTTCTTGAAGATTTCAAGAAAAGAGCTTCGAAAGACGGCCCGATCAAGCTCGAAGAGATCGTGGTAAGGGACGATGCTGAAACAGTAGAGGCGATGCGTGCACACAGCCGTTGCAACCTGTTTATCGTCGGGAGGATGCCTGAGGGTCATCTTGCTACAGCTCTTAACAAAAGAAGCGAATGCTCCGAGCTAGGCCCGATCGGCAACTTGTTGATTTCATCTGGGACAGCGTCGGTCCTGGTGGTGCAGCAGTATCGGAGTAAGCTTTCTCTGAAATCTTTGAAAGAAGAGGAGCTAAACCAACACACACACTCACACAGTGTTCCCATGGTTTGATAGATCATGTAAAACTACGAACTCATATTGCATGGGGTGTGCTTGGATTCATATAATTTTCATTGGGTTATTTTATTTTATCAGTAATTCATATTATTATGAAGTTCAAATATATAGAATATAGTTAGCATTTGATATCAAATTATGCTTTTTGTGTATTTAAATGTTCTAAATATTTCTCATAAGCATTTGAAATCAAACCATGCTTTTCCAAAAAAAAATATTTGATTGCTTTTATTTTCAATAATTACTGTATGAAAATTCTTATATTTTGGCTTGAGAACGAAATATTGTATTAAATATGGTTGCATTTTTCGTTCAAAAAAAAAAATAAACACAGAGTAGGTCTTTTATGAAACGATTTCACAAATTTTTATCTGTGAGACGGGTCGACTCTACCGATATTCACAATAAAAAGTAACACTTTTAGCATAAAAATTAGTATTTTTTCATAGATGACTCAAATAAGAGATCCGTCTCATAAAATACGACCTGTGAGACCGTCTCACACAAGTTTTTGCCATAAACACAATATGAAAACAGGCATTTGACTTCTCAATTTTCCCAAACATATTTTATTTTTACATAATATTATTGTATGATGTTTTAATTCGACTCATTATTTCAAAATCTAAAATCCATATACCATTAAATAAATTAAATTAAACTAGATTTGACATCATAAACTCTTTCACAAGAACATAAATTACCCATAAAAATAAAAATACCTTCTAATTGTTTTTCTTTTCAATTTAGTATGGCTTAAACAACAATATGACTTAAACATCCATACACATCTTCTTGTCATCAAAACTTTTGTGAGCGTATTCCCCCGTATTCTCTGCCACGAGTGAACTCAATGAATCTCCAGTTAACTTGCTACGATACTGCTGCACAACAAGAACAGATGCTGAGGTCGAAAGATCATCAGAAATCAACAAATTCCCGACAGGACCGAGTTCCGGGCATTCCCATTTCTTGTTAAGAGCTTCCACAAGTTTACCCTCGGGTATTCTTCCAACAAGAAACAGGTTACAACGACTGTACGTTCGAATCGAATTAACCATTTCTGCATAATCCCTTACCACATTATCTTTGAACTTGATGGAATCGTTGTTCGATACTTTTTCCTTCAGTTGTTTAAGAAATTGTTCATCTGGTTCAGTTTCTTTGACATGATGATCACTGTTCATATCAAGTTGGATGCTATCTCTGACTATTGGCGTCTACGATGAACCGAACGACATTTAGAGTAATCCCAGGGTGCTCGGCCATAAGTGCACCATATGAAAGAGATTCGCGATCATCTGGTCCGCCAAAGAACAAGACTGTGACGACATAAGCAACATTGCTTGCCGATACGTGGGATAAGCCACCGAGCTCACGATCAACTAGAATGGCAACGGAACAAGGGGCATTTTCAAGAACCCTTTTGTTTACATATCTTAAATCACCTCGTGTCGTCTCCAAATGTCCATCTACTCTTGGGTGCTTATGGAATGGAAGGATGATTATTGCCAGCCTTTTCCTTTGAGCGCTCTTGCATATGTCCACGTGCATAGTAGACATTGCAGAGATAGCAGCTGTTGGTCGAACAGAGACTTGGCTAAGATGCTGGAATGCCTCAAAGGCAACGACAATTTGATTCTTATCAGAAACGTGACCCTTTCTCCAAAAGGGCATTCCATTATTTCGTACCTTATGCGCCATTAACATGGCAGACGATCTTTCAGAAAGCTCCATTAGGTGCATCACGTAAACGTGAAGGCCCCCTCTTTTTCCTGTACCCCGTGAGATTTCCATGAGATTGATGAACGTGGGAATGTTTCTTGTACTGTGGAAACAGGCCAACATTCGAAGTTGAGTGCTGGATTCCTTCCTCTGAATTGTTCTGTGCTTGTATTCTGATTTAGTAATATTGGCTGGCTTGTAAATTGTTACAAGAGGAGTTGTTATAAACGTCGTGAATAGGGCCATTAAAACCATGATGGCAAATGTTTAATCGTTCAAGACCTACACAGTCAAAAAGGACAAATTTATATGACCAACAAATCAAGAAACTAGAAAAGAGAGCAGCTAATCGTGATGGAATGGCAATTTACCCCTCGGTCTTTACCGATGTTAAGAACAATGAGCTCGACTAAACCTTTAGTGTTCATCAGGAAACCAAGCGTTAATGCCTCTCTAAATGGGATTTTGCAGCAGAGCGAAACGCAAACCGTGCCTACAACCTTCCCAAAACAGGCTGTTGATATGACCAAAACAAGAAGGCCCCAAGACTGAGCTCCTTGAATGGTGGCTACGTTTGTCTTGAGCCCACTCGACACAAAGTACAGAGGAAGAAAAAGACCAGAAACTAGGTCCTCGAGTTTTTCCACGAGGGATAAGGCAAAAGGCGCCTCTTTTGGAACGAGAACTCCGAGCACAAAAGCACCGAAAAGAGCGTGAATTCCTGTGAGGCCCAATACTTCAAATAAGCCCAGCCCATTTCCCATTTTTATTATAATTACCCAAACCATTTCTATGAGATAGCGTACAGCAGATTAGAGTTCTCTTCCATTCCAGTAGCTTTCGGCCCTTCTTCGTGACTTTCTGCCTCAGCCGCGTTGCTCTGTTAGAGGCTGGAGTTGAAGTGCAGCACCTAGCCATCTTCTTCCTTCAACCTATTAGTTACTTTCCTGCCATGAATCGGTAGGTGGCGAGCTCGATTTGGCTTGATATCCAGCAGCAGTGCGCGTAGCTTCGATTCGGATTTAGGTAAGGTTTTAGCTTCGATTTTGGTTGTTCTTGGTGTGTTAGTTTGCAAAAGTGAAGAATTGAGTTTTTCCCCTAATTTCCAGCTAGGTTTCCGGCGTGAACAGTATTTTCCGGCGACTTTTCCGACGAACCATTTTCGCGAGATCACCATTGTGTGTTTAAGCTTCGTTTCTTGAGGTATTAAGCTTGGAATTTCAGAATTTGTATGGGTTTAATAGGCTGTCCGGAATTCGATTTTTTAACCGAGCCGATTTAAATTGTTTTAGTCGTTTGGTATGCATTGTATTGAAGTGTATAGCGAATTTATATTGTAGGTTTTATTGTTGGGCGAGTTCAGTCGATAATCCTTAAGAATTTGCCGTGGTATTGTAAGTTGCAATTGAGGTACGTTCAAACCTATATCATTATGACGCTTATATTGGCGTGTAAGAATATTCGGTGAATGTTGTTTGCTATTATGTGCATTGAATGTTTATTTTGATGCATTCATGCATTAATTATGTTGGCATAACATATTGAGTCTTGACTCCTTTGACGGCTATTTATGTTGATTCTGTTGAGATATTGAGTCATTAGAGGGACGAGTGGGTTAGGATTAGCCACATTCCCAGATGACAGCTAGGGACGAGCGACTTAGCTACTCGCATTCTCGATGCTACATGCATGGACGAGCGGCGATTTGATGCTGCATTCCTGGCACGGGTGGCCACTGTTACTGTCGATGATGCTATTCGTTTGGACTCCATTTGGTATCCGTTATTCCATTGTTACCATTCATGCATCGCATAGCATTGCATTTACTTGATATTATTGCATGTCTTTTATATGCGTCGTGATTTTACTGGTTTGTCGTACTGGGGTCCGACCCCTGTTTTCTTTTGATGTTGTGGTTGTTTTTGATGCCATAGCAGGTCATTCCAGGGGTTTTGACGCGTCTGGTGGAGCGTCAGGGAGTGGTACCCAGTAGTCAGTTGGTTTGTGTCAGAGTTCCCTGATATTTATATATATTATTCTGGTTTGATACATTTGCCAGGGAGATGCCCTGTGTAGTTGTATGGTTATGTTTTAATGTTGTTTGGATTTTATTTGTGGTATGTTGTGTCTAGTTCTGGCCAGTGCGGCTGTAGGATGTTGGTGTGGTTGATTGTGAACTTGGTATTATTTTCGAGCGTATATTGTTATTGTTGTGTTTCGAAATTTTTTGGGATGTCCTACTTATGGGGAGGTCATGTCGAAATTTATGTAGGCCCTAATGAACGTTTTAAACTCGTTTTCGCTGTTTACACCATTAAATCCTTGTTGTGTGGTAATTAAATATCAATTAAGAGCACGGGCCCTGACAGTTTGGTATCAGAGCGTAACTGGGATACGCTCGAATTAGAGTCTAGGACACTCGAGTTTAGACACAAATAAAATGATTGTGCATGTGTTTGATTATTTGTTCTTACTTGTTTCTATGTTTTGACTTAATTGTATCAGCATGAATAGAACGTATAGTTGATTAAGTTGTCATTTAATTTAGAATTTCCTATTAGTTTAAGTTTATGCTCTTGTAATCAACCGATTATTTTGTTTCTGCCTGTGGATTAAATATTTGTGTCTTGTAGATGGCACCTGGTCGTAAGGGCAGAAAAGGAAAGGAAGTTGTTCAGGAATCTGAAGCTCCTAATGTTAGAGGACTTAACGAGACTGATTGGGGAAGACGAGGTCGTCGTCCTCGTGGTGAAGCACGAAATGCTAACGTTGAGCATGAAGTGGATCAGTTGACTAGAGGAATGGGTAAAATGGAACTTGTGATATCCCGATTTTAGAACATGCGTCCTCCTCGATTCTTTGGGAATGAAGATGGTGAGAAATCTATAGCATGGCTAAATAGTATGAAGCGTTTGTTCAATATGTTGGAGTACACTCCTGACTTGCAGCTTAAGTTGGTTATTTGTCAATTAAAAGACCGAGCTCAGTTATGGTGGGAAACTACTGAGGAAGCTTTGAAAGAATCAGGTGAAAGAGTTACTTGGGATGTATTTTGCGCTCAGTTTGCTCGAGAGTATTCACCGCCTTCATATTATTCGGCCAAGGAAGCTGAATTCAATAGATTGACTCCGGGTAACATGACTGTAGTGGAGTACGCTTCTCAATTTTCAGCGCTTCTTGCCTATGTTCCTCATGTTGCTAGCAGTGATCGGAACAAGCTATCTCATTTTATGCAAGGATTGAATCGAACAATTTGTACTTTAGTGGTAGCTGGAGCGCCTGTTAATTATGCCGATGCCGTTGAGAAAGCCAAGAATGTGGAGGCAAGTCTACTTTTGGCAGAACCACAGTCAGTTCAACCAGGTTTTCCTCAGAGTTTCGGAGGTAATGTGCCGATGCCAGTGAGTGCACCATTATACCGTCCTTTACTGCCGTACCATCCTACGCAGTCTTATCAGCAACCAAAGCAGCAAAATTTTAAGGCCAAAGGAAAACAATTCAAGAAATAGACTCGTAGCAGTTCTTCTAGTTCCGGCAGTCAGCGTGGAAGTTCAGTTGGGTCACCAGGTGGAGTATTTTGTGATCGTTGTGGTGGTAAGCATTTCAGCACTCAGTGTACGGGAGTTCAGGGATCTTGTAATATCTGTGGGCAAGTTGGACATTATGCTAGAGTATGTTCGAATGCAGCGAGACAACAATTTCAGCAACCTCAGTTTGGTCAGGGTTTTAGAGGACAAGCAACTAGACCTTTTGTTCCGACTCAGTCTTTTCAGCAGTCTAGCTATCCTCAGCCTAGAGGTTCTGCACAGCAGCGTTTTCCCGGGCCACAGCAGGCTAGAGTTCATGCTCTAACTCAGGATCAGGTTCAAGACGCACCGGGCGGAGTTATCGCAGGTATCTGTCTTATTTTTAATCATCCCGCTCGTATATTGATAGACACAGGAGCATCTCATTCATTTGTATCTGTTGTATTTGTTAATGAGCATGAGATTGCTGCTACTCCGTTGATAGATACTGTGTCAGTCTCTACACCTGCTGGTGTATATTTGATGTCTCATGAGATAATTCTGAATTGTGTTATTAGATTCGATGATAATATTATGATAACTAATCTCATCAAGCTGGATATGTCTAACTTCGACTGTATTCTGGGAATGGATACTCTGTCTAATTATCGAGCTACCGTTGATTGTTTCCATGGAGTCGTCAGATTCAGACCGTATTATGGCAGTAAATGGAATTTTTACGGTAGTGATTCGCAATCACGTATTCCATTAGTGTCAGCAATGGAAATGTTTAGAATCTTGTCGACAGGAAATGAAGGATTCATGATCTATGCAGTTGATGCGACACAGGGAAAAATATTTTAAGTTTCTGATATTCCTGTTGTCAAGGAATTCCCTGATGTATTTCCCGGTGAAATTCCTGGATTTCCACCCCAGAGGGAAATCGATTTTAGCATTGAGTTGGTGTCCGGGACAAATCCTATTTCTAGAGCACCATATCGTTTGGCTCCGGCGGAATTGAAAGAACTCAAAGAGCAATTACAGGACTTACTGGAAAAAGGCTATATTAGACCAAGTATGTCACCTTGGGGAGCTCCGGTATTGTTTGTCAAGAAGAAAGACGGAAAGATGAGAATGTGCATTGATTACAGGCAGTTGAACAAAGCTACTGTGAAGAATAAGTATCATCTGCCGCGTATCGATGACTTGTTTGATCAGTTGCAAGGTACATCAGTGTATTCAAAGATAGATCTTCGTTCTGGCTACCATCAGCTTCGAGTTCGAGAGGAAGATGTTCCGATGACAGCATTTCGAACACGTTATGGGCATTATGAATTTCTAGTTATGCCTTTTGGATTGACTAATGCTCCTGCGGTTTTTATGGATTTGATGAATCGTGTTTTTCGAGAATTTATAGACAGATTTGTTATTGTCTTCATAGATGACATTTTGATTTATTCAAAAACAAAGAAGGAGCATCGAGAACATTTAAGGTTGGTCCTCCAGACACTCAGAGCAGCGCAATTGTATGCAAAATTTTCTAAATGTGAATTCTGGCTGGACAGAGTTGTATTTCTGGGTCATGTTATACCAGCTCAAGGAGTATCAGTGGATCCTAGTAAAGTGGAAGCTGTTATCAATTGGCCAACACCGACGAATATTTCCGATATTCGCAGTTTCTTGGGATTGGCAGGATATTATAGGCATTTCATTGAAGGATTTTCGATTATAGCAAGGCGTATGACTCAATTAACGCAAAAAGATCGACGTTTTGTGTGGACTGATGAATGTGAGTCAAGTTTTCAGACTTTGAAGGAAAAGTTGACAACAGCTCCAGTGCTAGCTTTGCCATTAGGCTCAGGTGGATATGTTGTTTGTTCAGATGCATCCCTAAATGGACTTGGATGTGTTCTAATGCAAAATGGGCGAGTGATTGCATATGCTTCTCGTCAGTTGAAGCCGCATGAGACCCGATATCCAGTTCATGACTTAGAGTTGGCTGCTATTGTGTTTGCATTGAAGTTATGGCGTCATTATCTGTACGGTGAGCAGTTTGTGATTTATTCGGATCACAAGAGTCTTAAATATCTTTTCTCACAGCCTGACTTGAACATGAGACAACGTCTATGGATGGAGTTACTTAAAGACTTTGATTGTGAGATTCAGTATCAACCAGGGCGAATGAATCTTGTTGCAGATGCTCTCAGCAGGAAAGTTCAGAATGCTATGCTGACATCTCTGACTATCACTAAAGTTCACGAGCACTTGGGAACTTCAGGATGGACTTATCAGATCAGTAGAGACTACTTTATAGTGTCATCTATTCAAGTCGAGCCACAGATTTTGTCCAAAATCAAAGCAACACAGAAGACCGATCCGCACATTCATAGATTGAAAGAATTATCTCGAACAGGTCAGACAGAAAAGTTTAGTGTTGCTTCAGATGGTAGTCTGCGCTTTAATGGTAGACTTGTGGTTCCAAATTTGATAGATTTGAAAGAAGTCATACTAAAGGAAGCACATTGTAGTCGACACAGTATTCACCCAGGAATTCGAAAGATGTATCATACCTTGAGAGCTCATTATTGGTGGGAAGGTATGAAGAAAGATATTTCTCATTTTGTGGCTAAATGTTTAACGTGTCAGCAAGTTAAAGCCGAGAGAATGAGACCTGGTGGAATGTTACATAGTCTTGAAGTGCCACAGTGGAACTGGGAGCACATTGCTATGGATTTTGTGACTCATCTACCTCATTCTAATCGTGGTTGTGATGCGATTTGGGTGATTGTTGATAGATTGTCTAAATCAGCTCATTTTATCCCGTATGATCGTACTTGTACTTACATGAAAATGGCGAAGCTGTACATTGATCATATAGTGAGATTGCATGGTGTGCCAGTAACCAAAGTATCTGATCGTGATCCAAGGTTTGCTTCGAAGTTTTGGGGAAGTTTGCAATCAGCTTTGGGTTCAAAGTTGACTATGAGCACCGCCTATCACCCGCAGACAGATGGTCAGTCAGAAAGAACCATCCAGACTCTAGAGTATATGTTACGAGCAGTAGTGATGGATTTCAAAGGTGGTTGGCAAGAATCATTGTCTTTGGTTGAATTCTCTTACAATAATAGTTTTCAGGCAACAATCGGTATGGCACCATTTAAAGCTTTGTATGGAAGAAAGTGCAGATCGCCGATATGTTGGGAAGATGTAGGAGAAAGACAGATGTCAAGACCAGAATTTATTCAAGAGATGAAAGATAAAGTTGAATTGATCAGGAAAAGGATGAAAACAGCCCAAGATCGTCAAGCCAGTTATGCTAATAAAAGGCGTAGACCTTTAGAGTTCCAAGTGGGCGATTATGTTTTCTTGAAAGTATCACCATTCCGGGGTACCATGAGATTTGGACATAAAGGGAAGTTAGCTCCGCGTTATATTGGTCCGTATATGATTGTTGAGAGGATTGGCACATTGGCTTATCGTTTGGACTTGCCGCCGAGTTTGTATTTGATACATAATGTGTTTCATGTATCTATGTTGCGGAAGTATGAGCCAGATCCGTCTCATATCTTGAATGTCGAGGATGTGGAGTTGGACAGTTCTCTTAGCTATGTTGAACATCCTATGCAAATTTTGGACCGTAAGGAAAGACAGCTCAGGAACAAGACGATTCCATTGGTTTTGGTACAATGGAGTAGGCATGGAAGAGAAGAATCTACATGGGAATTAGAGGCAAAGATGCGACAAGAATGGCCTCATTTGTTTGAGAATATAATGAATTACGCGATGTATTCTGAATTTCCTATGTATTATCAGATGTAATGTTGTGGATATCAGTGTTGTGTTTGTTAGATTTCGAGGACGAAATCTTTTATTAGTAGGGGAGAATGTGAGGCCCAATACTTAAAATAAGCCCATGCCATTTCCCATTTTTATTATAATTACCCAAACCATTTCTATGAGATAGCGTACAGCAGATTAGAGTTATCTTCCATTCAAGTAGCTTTCGGCCCTTCTTCGTGACTTTCTGCCTCAGCCGCGTTGCTCCGTTAGAGGCTGGAGTTGAAGTGCATCACCTAGCCATCTTCTTCCTTCAACCTATTAGCTACTTTCCTGCCATGAATCGATAGGTGGCGAGCTCGATTTGGCTTGATTTCCAGCAGCAGTGCGCGTAGCTTCGATTCGGATTTAGGTAAGGTTTTAGCTTCGATTTTGGTTTTTCTTGGTGTGTTAGTTTGCAAAAGTGAAGAATTGAGTTTTTCCCCTAATTTCCAGCTAGGTTTCCGGCGTGAACAGTATTTTCCGGTGACTTTTTCGACGAGCCATTTTCGCGAGATCACCATTGTGTGTTTAAGCTTCGTTTCTTGAGGTATTAAGCTTGGAATTTCAGAATTTGTATGGGTTTAATAGGCTGTCCGGAATTCGATTTTTTAACCGAGCCGATTTAAATTGTTTTAGTCAGTTTGGTATGCATTGTATTGAAGTGTATAGCGAATTTATATTGTAGGTTTTATTGTTGGGCGAGTTCAGTCGATAATCCTTAAGAATTTGCCGTGGTATTGTAAGTTGCAATTGAGGTACGTTCAAACCTATATCATTATGACGCTTATATTGGCGTGTAAGAATATTCAGTGAATGTTGTTTGCTATTATGTGCATTGAATGTTTATTTTGATGCATTCATGCATTAATTATGTTGGCATAACATATTGAGCATTGACTCCTTTGACGGCTATTTATGTTGATTCTGTTGAGATATTGAGTCATCAGAGGGACGAGTGTGTTAGGATTAGCCACATTCTCAGATGACAGCTAGGGACGAGTGACTTAGCTACTCGCATTCCCGATGCTACATGCATGGACGAGCGGCGATTTGATGCTGCATTCCTGGCACGGGTGGCCACTGTTACTGTCGATGATGCTATTCGTTTGGACTCCATTTGGTATCCGTTATTCCATTGTTACCATTCATGCATCGCATAGCATTGCATTTACTTGATATTATTGCATGTCTTTTATATGCGTCGTGATTTTACTGGTTTGTCGTACTGGGGTCCGACCCCTGTTTTCTTTTGATGTTGTGGTTGTTTTTGATGCCATAGCAGGTCATTCCAGGGGTTTTGACGCGTCTGGTGGAGCGTCAGGGAGTGGTACCCAGTAGTCAGTTGGTTTGTGTCAGAGTTCCCAGATATTTATATATATTATTCTGGTTTGATACATTTGCCAGGGAGATGCCATGTGTAGTTGTATGGTTATGTTTTAATGTTGTTTGGATTTTATTTGTGGTATCTTGTGTCTAGTTCTGGCCAGTGCGGCTGTAGGATGTTGGTGTGGTTGATTGTGAACTTGGTATTATTTTCGAGCGTATATTGTTATTGTTGTGTTTCGAAATTTTTTGGGATATCCTACTTATGGGGAGGTCATGTCGAAATTTCTGTAGGCCCTAATGAACGTTTTAAACTCGTTTTCGCTGTTTACACCATTAAATCCTTGTTGTGTGGTAATTAAATATCAATTAATAGCACGGACTCTGACAATTCCAATGGTAACTGTGACAAATCCAGCAGCCAAAACGGCAACCAATGTAGCACAGACATATATCTCATCCACTGGCTCACCTTCAGCGCAACGTTGTGCCATCCATTTAAAAATATGCGGGGCCACAAATATGCATGGCAACACGAAACCAGAACCACACAAGAACACCCATATCGAAACAACGGGAGAACGACCTGTGCCAGATAGAGCAATAGCAAGAGCAAGTAGAATCCACGCCGCCATATCATTCACTGCCGCGGCAGACATGGCCATTCGCCCGACATCGGTAGTTAATAGCTTGAGCTCGGCCAGAATACGAGCCAAGACAGGAAAGGCAGTGATGGAGAGGGCTACTCCCATGAATACAAGAAACAGGCCTTCGCTTACACCTTTGGATATGGTAGCTCTGAGCACAAATGAGGTCCCGATTCCTAAGACAAACGGGAGACTAATTCCTGCCACAGCGATGCTCATCGCTTTTTTCCCAGTTCGCCTGAGAGCCTTTGGGTCAAGTTCAAGACCCCTCCCTGCCAACATCCCACCGTAAAAGTGTCATAACCCAACTTCTTACCATCACTCACAAAAACGATTTCTGTAACGCATTGTTCCAAATATTTTCGTTATCTGTGACGCTAATCTCAATATTGTTGAGAGAAACAATCATAATGTCATTGCCGCTGAAATCTTATGCTTGTAAAAACTTGTTTGGATTACAAAATAATAGCAAAGGAGGAAAGGAAGAAAAATACATATATTTATAGCAAAAACATTTGCCGACGGAAAATATATACATAAATCAAAAAATGTGCAGCGTCACAAAATTAGTTGGACAAATACAGCTGCAAGTGCTAAAGGAGACCCATAAATTTAACATTAATTTTACTACAAATTATGAAAATAATTCAAAATCTTGATTCGATTGCAGTTCAGTTCTCAATGTCAGCTGATCCAATATTATTTTTCCAACGCAACCTCAATCTCAGACAGAACAATCTCTGGGAAATAAAAATATTGATCCATGATTAGGTAGATGTGAATGTTGTTTTATTCTTGTTGAATATATTTCACTCAAGAGGGAATTTAGGTCCTGATGTCAAAATCTTCCCCAAATAGGCAAACAAAAATAAAAATTCTAAAGCAGTCCATCCAACTTAAGTACAGTACTGGTGAGAACACTATCTCAAATCAACAATTCTCTACTATAAAATGGCTGATGAAGTAACATCTGAAATTTTGAATTCTAAAACATCTTCCCTAAAGCAGAGAAACTTGTAACAGGTAGTGTAAGAGATCAAGACAACAAAATTGTGCAAAGTAAAAAAGATTAGCAAAGGAAACCTAAAGTCACAATGGTCTCAGCAATGACGCGTGGCTGTCTTAGCGGCCTTAGGATATATGCAAGTACTCGTGTGAGCGCAACTACAAGGCATATCTGCACAATCACAAGAGCAAGTGCAAAATGCAGAGGATTGTCCCCTTGGAAGATCCCATTAGAGGAGGCCTTCATAGGTGGCGGACAATCGATTGTGGAAATAGAAGCCATATTGGAGGGGAAAAAACACACCAAACAAAAGAGGAATGACTAATTTCCCTGGTTCAAACCTGCGTGCATACATGACCAACAAAATCCAGATTAGATGACAACTGATTAAAAAGAACATCATACCAACGTCCAAACCAAATGATCCATCCAAAAAAGCGAGACATCACCTTATAGTTAATATTCGATTGACTCGGAATTCTTGTTAACATATATCATCCGACCGCTCTTGGGATCCAAGCAACTGAAGCCCTGATGAACAACAAAGATTCCCCTCTAAATGCAACAACAGATCCCACACATTTAAGGATTTTAGAACCAAATAAAGTAAGTTATCAACTAATTACAATACAGAAAAGCTTATGGTTGTCAAATGTACGATTAATGAGCGTAAACGTAAAAAGATCAACTTCAAGAAAATATCTAACAATCCATTTCACAACCTTTTTCCAAATCGTAACAGCAATATACATATCAACATCAAGAAACATTACTAGGAACATAGTAGGAATGAAAAGGAAAAAAATGGACTTTTCATCTGACTTTTCAAAAGCAGAACATTCTCAATTCCCATGTGCAAATATATTTTAGATGAGCCCCAATCAATTCATAAACTCAAGAAAATGCAGAAATTGTTCTCTAATCCATCCCAGATTCGAGCAAAAATTCATAAAGATCATCACGCAGGGGGCTCAAACAAACCTGAACATGTAGGAGAAGTTTGTTCTGAGAAGATGGCCGTAACACTAACATTTACACCATCTCTCAAGTCAATAATTTCTCAGAATCTTCTCTCTCAGACATGAAAAATTGATGTTAGAGGGAAAAATTGCAGAGCAGGAAGATTTGTTTTGGCGGTCCTGCAACGGAAGACTCGCTCACGTGTTATGAACGAGGAATAAAAAGAAATGTCAATACTTATAAGTACGATGAGTACAAAATATTTTACTTAAAACATCCTCATTTTAATATTTATTTTCTATTAATCATATTTTTTTATGATAAAATTCGCTTTGAGAAATTTCATACTAAACTCTTTAGTTCATTTCTACACTTGTAATTGTAAATGAAAAGATTTTACGGTTTAATGTGATTTTGAAATGAAGAATGAATGAGTATTTACATATGAAGTTAGTTAAGAAAATAAAAAATAAAAACATCATTGTTTACGTAATCAAATCAACTATTTTTTACTAACTCAAACTATGTGTTAATTATTTTTTATAGTGTGTTATTGAATTTCACAACGTTAATATCTTGGTCATTATATTAGATCTGTTTTCATTTTTGTGAATCTTCTAATATATCTCGTATCCAAAGATAGCGAACATCAATATGTTTTGATCTTGAATGCATTGAAGAATTATTTCTAAGATGAATTGCACTCTAACTATCACATAACAATTGCTCACATGTTGGATAAACGAGGTACCATCTAGTGAAACATCATAACTAGTGTCAAAAATTGAATAAGATGAACATCAATATTTATAATGATTCACCTCAAAATTGAACTACGTTCACTCTAAATCTCTCAGCGAAATCACTTCTTTTTTAATAACAAAGAAGACAATAGAATTGAGAAACAAAGTATTTCAATCAGAACACTCTGATTTTAACATTCACTTTCTCTCTACTGATCATATTCCTTCCTAGGATAAAACACTCATTAATAACTCTCACACTAAATCCTCTAGTTTACTTCTACACTTGTGTTTGTAGATGAGAGAATTTTGTGTTTTGGTGTGATTTTGAAATGAAGAATAGATAAATATTTACGGTTGAAGTTCAAGGAAGAAAACAAAAAATAAAACATCATTGCTTACATAACCAAACCGAACATTTTTTACTAACTCAAACCATATACTAATTATTTGTTAAAGTGTGTTATTAAATTCGGCTTGAATATTAGCAATTCTATCATTCAAGCACATTTTGTGAATTTAATCAGACTTGCAACATATCTGCATTATTCCAACTTCCATTTTGGCAATCTTTTTTCATCATATCAGATCCGTTTTCATTTGTATGAATCTTTTCAAGCTTTAACAACTTCTTCTCCAATACATCATGTTTCCAAAGATAGTGAACATCAATATGCTTTGATCTTGAATGCATTGGAGGACTTTTTCCAAGATGAATTGCACTCTGACTGTCACATAACAACTTGTATTGATCTTGTAAAAAAATTAATTCCTCCAAAAACACTTTCATCCATAACAATTCCTTGCATACCTCAATTGCTGCAATGAACTCCTTTTCAATGGTTGACAATGCTACACATTTTGGCAACTTTGATTGTCATGATACAACCCCCCCTGCAAATGTAAATAGGTATCCTGATGTGGATTTTCGGCAGTCTACATCTCACATCATATCTGCATATGTGTACCCTATAAGCTCAATCCAAACTCAATTTATGTTTAGAGGTGCCTCTTAGATATCTGAATAACCTTTTTAATGTAGTCCAATTTTTTTTCCCGGTTTTGAAAGGAATATATACTCAATACACGAATGAAATAAATCTGACTTAGTACATACCATGGCATCCATCAAACTTCCTACAATTGAAGCATACATAACACTTTTCATTTCTTCTTCCTCATCCTATATAATAGGACTCTGCTTTAAGTTCAACTTGAAGTGGTTGACAAGAGGTCATCCAACCGCATTGGATTGGTCCGTGTTGAACTTCTGAAGTAACTTATCATTATACTTCTCCTGCAACAACCAGGTTTTCTTGGCATACCCGTCTTGATGGATTTCTATACCAATAATTCTTTTTGTTGGCCCCAAATATTTCATAGAAAATGCCTTGCTTAATTGATTCTTTAGGGTTTTGATTTCAGAAGCATCTTTGCCAACAATCAACATGTCATCTACATAGAGCAGAAGTACCATCGAATCATCATCAGAGGTAATTTTGACAAAGACACAATAATCTGCAGTGATTTTCTTGAATCCATTGAATTATCATGGATTCAAACATCTTGTACTATTGTCTTGGTGTTTTATCGAAACCGTACAAACTCTTCTTTAATCTGCACACGAGATCCTCCTTCCCTTTCTCTACAAACCCCTCTGGTTGCTCTATGTAGATTTCTTCCTCAAAATCCCCATGTAGAAATGCGGTCTCGACGTCCATTTTTTCCACCCCAGATTAAGCTCATCTATTAACCCTAGCACAATCCGAATGGATGTCATCTTCACCACATGTGAAAATATTTTGTCAACCGACACCTTTGACGACAATCCTAGCTTTGAATCTTGGTTGACTACTGTGTTCTTCATGGTTCAACCTGAACACTCACTTATTCTTCAAAGCTTTCTTGCTTTTCTGAAACTTCACCAGCTCAAATGTCTTATTCTCATTCAAGGATTGCATTTCATCTTGCATGGTCTCCATCCACTTATCCTTGTGTTCACTGGTAATATATTTATGTTTCTTCCCCGTCAGTTAGCAGAATATATTCATTTGAGGAATATTTGGTTGAGGGTCTTACTTCTCTTCCAGAACGAGTGGTCATTGTATCACAAAACTTTCTGCTGGTGGTTCATTGTGAACACGGATCTCATCATCATCCTCGTGATCGTTCTGCAATTATCCATCTTCAGTCGGTTTTGGATTTACCGTTTAAGGCCACCGTTCAAGATCTTGTTCAGATCCAAAATTCTCCTTTCCTGCAGTCTCCAAGAATTTATTATCCTGAAATATGACATCACTACTTCTTACAGGCTTTTTGAGATCTGTATTATAAAACTTGTAACTGGATAGATCATCGCCATAGCCTGTAAATATGCACTTTCTTGTTTTGATGTCCAACTTCTGTCTTGCATCCTTAAATATGAACATAATCAACACATCCAAATACCCAAAAATGATTATATAAATTTTTTTTACCTTGCCACATCTGCTCTAGGATATCGTAATTGAGAGGAAAACAAGTGAGCTATTTTATATATATGCAGCAGCAACCACGGTCTCACCCCAAAATTCCTTATTCAACTTTGCATGTGAGAGCATGCTTCAGAGTCTTTTTGCCAAAGTTCTATTCATTATCTCTGCTAATCCGTTAAGTTGTGGTGTTTTTGGTGGTTTCGTTTTATGACCGATTCTGTTCTTTTTGCATATCTCATCAAAGGTTCCAATGTATTCTCTTCCATTATCTGTTCAAATACATTTGAGTTTTATGCATGCTTACCATTCAACCAAGTTTAGAAAATTGTTGAATATTTCTGCTACTTGATAATTGGTTTTGAGTTTCCACACCCAATTTTTTCGAGAATGATCATCGATGAAAGTTAACCAGTACCTCACTCTTCCGAGTGACAATGGCATCGGACCACATAGATCTGAGTACACCAAATCTAGAATTTTATCGGCTCTGCTAGGATGTGAACTTTTGAATGATATCTAGTTTTGTTTTTCGGCTAAGCAGTTCGAACATTATTTCATATGAACCTGCTTTATATCAGACAGAACTTTCTTGCTCACAAGGCATGTAAGACTCTTTTCACTTATGTGGCCAAGACGTCGGTGCAACAAATCTGTTGAATTTTCTTTCCCAGCATAGTTTAGACCTTCAGAATGATTTTCCTGAATCACATATACCTTCGACATCTTTAATCTCTTTGCCACGACAAGTGATCCTCTTGAAATTTTACATACCATGTTTCATAATGCTGTGCATATATCTTTTTCATCGAGTATTTCAACTGACATAAGACTCATGCGCATATTTGACACATGCCTGAGTCTTTCAAGATTAATGTAGAGTCATCCATGGTAGTCAAGCTCACATCCATCTGTCTTTCCCACAACTCTGGATAAGTCGTTATTCATCATTGTGACCACACCGAAGTTCCCTTGTGTGCAAGATTTAAAGCATTCTCTTCGAGATGTGACGTCGACTGTTGCACCACTATCAATCACCCAACTATTTACTCGAGTTTCCAAATTTACGAACTCGTGCTCTAGCTCATGAAAAACATTGAATTTGTCAATGTCGTTTGTTTGCTCATCAACGATTTCATGTTTGTCTTTTGGTTGCCGACAATATTTTTTAATATGTTTGTTTTCTTTACAACGATGACACTTTAGGTTAGCATATCTCCCTAATGACTTGCTTCTTCTTGACTTTTGATTTGTGTTTTTATCGATCTTGCTTCTTCCCATTGAATCAACAATCAAAACATCTGATTGTGAGGTAAATGTTGTTTGAGATCTTCGCCTCATCTCTTCATTCAAGATGCTACTCTCGATGAAGTTCATATTCGCAACTCCTATTGGTGTTGTTTTCATGAGTGATACCTTCATAGTCTCCCAAGACTTTGGTAATGAAGCTAGTACAATCAGAGCTATCACCTCGTCATCAAGTTTTATGCTCATACTTGATATTTGCTCCATGAATCCTTGAATCTCGTTCAAATGATATGCGACCAGAGTTCTTTCTTTGTATCAAACATGAACAAATTTACTCGAATAGAACAATTTGTTGTTGCCACTTTTGTGGGTATAAAGTGTCTCCAACTTCGTTCAAAGCATACGAGCATGCGTTTCGTTACAAATCTGATTATAAACGTTGCCATCGACAAATTATCGGATGTACCCACATACTCGCTCATGCTCAAAGTTCCATTTGACATCATATTTATTATCTGGTTTTGATCCGCTGAAAACTGGTAAGTGCATCTTGGTGACGAATAGAAGATCTTTCATCTTATTTTTCAATGTTGATAATTAGAGCAATTGAGACTAATCATCTTACTTCTGCGTACGTCCATATTTTGTGATTGCCACCAACGAATTAATCTTCGAAGCTTGAATACAATAGAACCAATTCCCTAATACTGTGTAGAAAACATTTTCTGATGTATAAGTTCAGACCAAGTTGCAACCATGAAGCATACAAAGACTTCCTATAGTAGTTGAGAACGTCGCTCAGATACCAGTTGTTGAGATATCAGGGAAATAAATAAGATAATTTCGCGGTGGAACATCACAAGTAATATCAATAATTTAATAAGATGGAAACCAATAGTTATAGTGGTTCACTCCAAAATTGGGCTACGTTCACTCTAAATCTCTCAAAGAGATAATTTTTTTATTAATAACAAAGAAGACAAGTAAATTAAGAATAAAAAATATTTCACTATTTGATTTTAACACTCATTTTTCTTTACTGATCATATTACTTCCAATGATAAAATACTATGTAAAAACTCTCACACTAAATCATCTGTTTCATTTCTACACTTATGATTGTAGATGCGAGATTTTGTGTTTTGATGTGATTTTAAAGTGAAGAATGAATGAGTATTTGTAAGTGAAGTTTAGAAAAGAAAAGAAAATAAAATATTATTACTTACATAATCAAACATACTATTTTTGAATAACTCAAACCATGTGTTAATTATTTTTCAAGTGTGTTGTTGAATTCCATAATGGTTTTCAATTAAGCACATTTGGTCCTACGTGACATAATTACTTTTGAAAAATAATTAAGAATGTGATTATGTTGTTTGGTTATTGAAAGGGGACTGTTAATCATAAACATATAGGAAATAAATATATTTTGTGTATATCAGAAGTTAGTGTTGTGATCCGGTATTGTCAATACCAGCACACAACATGCAGTAGAAATTAATTATTTAACATACTATTAACTTTAAACAAATAAAAACCAGAATTAAATTATGCACAAGTACAAATATTTGTGCAACGCCTCATGAGAAAAATTCACTAGGAAAATATTTAATTTGTTTACACGAAATAATACTAGTGAAAATAACAAAACCAAATTCTTTGACATCCAAGGAATTAAAATGCATCAAATTCAACCAAACTCAAAACTAGATGCATAAACCGAATTTGCTTAAAAACAATAGAAGAACACTCTTCGATCAACACTCTGCGCCAGTGTTGTTCTCCACGTGTCTTCAACACCAATCAGCAACACGGGTATAACAATGAATTAATCCCACAGTTTTCACACGAAAATCTCCAATACTGGACTTGTGCAAGATATCTTGTTATGTCAAAATATATTTAATGATTATAACTCTAGAATTGTTTTAAAAAAATTATAAAAATTGAATATAAAATGATGATCATACACAGATAATGTGAAACAATGTAAAAAAGTGTATTGTTTGAGAAATTAAAATACATAAAATAAAATGCATTATGTTTATAAGGGTATATGTAATATGCTGGCTTTGGATAATAAATAAATGGATATTATCATATAAATATCAGTATTCTAAAAGACTATTTTATGATCGCTTAGACGTAAAAGACTATTTTATGATTGCCCAGACGTCGTCCAGGCGTTAGGCGGTAGATTCGTTTAGGCGGCCTTCTAATATAGTATATTTTTAACTTTTATTTTTTTTTAAATCGTTCTACATATTTTTCAATCAATTTACTCCGGATAAAGAAGAGAATATATCATTGATTTTGAATTTAAATAAGATATAGACGAATTATTGGAGAAATATGGAGATGAAAAATAAGAATTAGATATTTAGGTAAACAAAAGAAGAAGAAGAAAAATCGCTTAGACAGACGCCTAAACCCTTAGACACTAGGCCGTTGGTGATCGTCCACTTACTGTTTATCGCTTTTTAGAACACGGTATATTATACATGTTGAGAATTAAACGACCGATATCACAAAATTACATAAAATTATGGGTCGTAGTGCAATTAGCTTCCATTTTCGCTAAAGTTATGACAGATGTATAATAACTTTTTTTTTAATCGGCAATTGAACTTTGAATGATGGGAGCGTGAATCCAAATCGAAAGTCAAAACGGCAATTGAGTAAAGGAGAAATTAATGCACACCTACCAAAGAAATGATGGATAGGATAAGCTTAACGACTCAACGATAATATTCTTTTTTCAAGTTAATTATATCATAGAGGTGTAACTCTTTGAAATTCTTATTATCAAGCACTGTATTTACTTTCCAGCATATATACACTAGCAAACAACACACACATTAATCGTTATGTGTAAAATGAGATATAATTACATCAAATACTCTCGTGGAATTCTCGTTGAACTAATACTATTGTGTAACGGATTTGAGCATTTTAGTCGATTTGTTTTTTTACCATGAGGACCATGTCTTTATGAGAAATTTACGTCAAATACTCATCGACGTTTTTTTGTGTTTGTTATTCTTTTTTCGAGTTCGATATATGATTAATTGACAAAATTAAATCGAAACAATTGTGTGAAACTTTGATTTGTTGTATAAGATAAGAATTTTTTAGAATTAATTGACTAAGATATTGAACTAATACCCTCATTTGTGACAATATTAGCTCAACGAGAATTTGAAGTTGTTCAACATCTTAACCAATTAATTCTAAAAAATTCTATTTTTTTTATTACAAATCAAAATTTTCCACAATTATTTTGATTTAATCGCGCCAATAAATCCTATATTGAACGAGAAAAATAATAAAATACACGAAAAAACATTGACAAGTATTTGACGTAATTTTCTCTAAAAATAGGGGGTCTGCATATTAAAAAAATATAACAGATAGACTAAAATGTTCAAAATCTGTTACAGATAAGGTATTAGCCCAACGAGAATTTTTTCGGATGTATCGACACAATTTGCGTATTAGCATAGAGGCTGAAATGCTCAAATTCGTTACACAGGGACATATTAACCCAACAATAATTTTACAGAGGTATTTCGCGTAATTATCTCGTAAAATAATGATTGTATGTATAAATTTGCGTCTTCCACATGAAAATGTTACACTAATTTGCGTCTTCCACATGAAAATTGATAATAAGATGAAAATTTGCATCATCCACATGAAAATTGATAATACGATGAAACAAAAAAAGATATGACTATGTGTAACTGATTTTATTCTGTTTGTCCTTGCTCAGCAAATTTTTTTTTACCATAAAAATATATTTCTCTCGATTGTTTTATTGGAGTCGGTGGTGGTAAAAATATATTAAACCTGATTTATTTAAGTGTGCAAAGACGAGACATTTATTAGCATCCGACCTAAATATCTATTGCTGATGGGACACCCTCCCGGCCCCTTTCTAACGGTATCCTTTGTGATTTCAGGCTTAGATTAAATTCGAGGTCTGCAATCTCATCTGCTGGAACTGAACCCTAAATTTTCAGTGAGTATCACATGACGCCATCTGTGGGAACTTTTAGCTGAGACGTAGAGATGGTAGGCCGGATAGGAAGCAGAAGAACTAATTCAGTATCGTCATGTCCTCAGATGAGACCCGAACAATCTCGTCCTGAGACGAGACAGGAACAACCTCGCCTTGAGACGAGGGCCGAGCAACCATGTCCCAATGAAAATGTGGGGAACCTGACCCTGGATCAGTTAGACCAATTCATTAACAAGACATTAGACGAGCCCATGAAAATGAACCAAAAATATATGTTTGCAGAAGAACATAACACTTGCCACAAACGAGAGGAGAATGTGGAGAGCCGTCAGAGCAGGGTTGAAGAGACGCGGACCCTCCCAAGTGAGGAAAATCCAGAGATGGAGGAGATGTGGAGGGAGATAAAAATGATGAGGCAGCAATTGGGAAACAGATCTCCGGCGCCCAAGAAAGAGAGTCATTTTTCCCCCGCCATTTTGGAGGAAGGACTTCCCCCAAGTTTTCGACATCAAGCGTCGGGGAGTATGACGGGCGTAATGATCCAGAAGAACACTTGGAGAGATTTGAGAATGCATCTTTGTAACATTAGTACTCAGATGGAGTTAGGTGCAGGGTGTTCTTGGGCACGTTGGCGAGATCCGCCCAGCAGTGGTTTAATACGCTGCAGCCCAACTCCATATGGTCTTTCGAGGATTTTACCACTGCTTTCTTGCATAGGTTTGCTAGCAGCAAAAGGTACTAGAAAAATTACCCGAGCTTGTTCGTGATGAAGCAGAAAGAAGTTAAAACTTTGCGAGAATTCATCCAGCGTTTCAACAATGCAGCGCTGGAGATACTAGCTGCTACCCTTGACATCATGATAAGTGCCTTTACCCAAGGACTGAGAGGAGGGAGTTCTTTAAATCGTTGGTCAAGAAACCTCCATCAAGTTATGATGATCTGTTATCTCGGATGGAAAAATATGTAAATCTAGAAGATGTCCAGCGGCATAAGAGGATGGAACAGTGGCCCCGGGGGAAGTAGAGTTGAGGGAGCGGAAAGATGAGGTAGGAAAAGAGGTGCGGGCGAGAGGGAAGAGTATAAGGATAGGGGCATAGGACAATTCGCATCCCATGTTCCTCTGAATATGAATCATGACAAGGTGATGGAGGTGAGGGAGACCGAGGGGAGGTGGGAGAAGTCGCAAAGGGTTGAGAACAGTGCTAGATTGACTCTGGGGGACAGACAAGAAAGATTCTCATCCGGGAGTCGACCAAGGTCTCGCCCGTCCCCTAGGCGAGGTCGAGGCCCTCCATGGATAAATCAGAGGGTCGGGGAGTAGAGAAGGAAAGGTCGAAGTCAAGATGTCTCCTGGGAGCCCGTCGAATCTAGGAGGGGAATGAATGAGGATAACCACCCTATGAGATGAATGATTCATTAGATCTCGGGTGGTGCTACTGATGGGGACTCCGGGCGAGCTCGGAAAGCATACGAAAGAAGGTTGGAGAGTTTTGAGATATCCAGGGGTACAGACTTACCACAAGACCATGTCATCAGCTTTGGGTCGAGGCATTGTGGCTCCACATAATGATGCCTTGGTGGTGACGGCTACCATTGCCAATTATGATGTGGCGATGATCTTTATTGATAATGGAAGCTCCGTACACATCTTGTTCAAGAGAAAGTTGGATCAAATGAAGGTGGAAGGATTTGAGTTCGAGCCGGTCTCTACCCTGCTGTATGGGTTTGCAGGGCACGCCATCCTGCCTTTGGGTCAGATTGTTCTTCCCTTATCCTTGGGGACTGATCCTTGGCGGATAACGAAGATGATAACCTTTACTGTGGTGGATACCCTGTCAGTGTATAATGGAATTTTAGGAAGGTCAGCCCTGAAGGATTTCAGAGCCGTAGCTTCCACTTATCATCAGAAGCTTAAGTTTCCTGTGGGAAAATGGGTTGGAGTCTTATGTGGGGACCAAAAAGTAACGCATCAGTGTTATGAAGGGATAGTGAAGGAAGAGGTAAAGAGAGTGGGTGGAGGTTAATATGATCAGGAAAGGAAGAAGCAGGTTACCTGTCGCGAAGAAAGAGGTTCAGGAGGTAGTGGATTAAGAGCCCGATATTACAGTGTCGGGGTCCGATAAGAAGACACTCAAAATAGCCCCTGACCTTGACCCGGGGGTTAAGGAAGAACTCATTGTGTGTTTACAGGCTAATCTCACTGTATTCGCTTGGTCAGCCCAGGAACTCAAAGGGACAACCCCAGATGTCACAGAGCATCGGTTGAATATCTTTTCGAATACTCGCCTTGTGAAACAGAAGAAAAGACACTTCGAGACTGAGAAAGATAAAGTTATAAAAAAGGTGGGAGAGCTGCTTAATGCTAGGCATATTCGAGAAGTACAATGTCCTACTTGGCTATCGAATGTCGTCCTAGTGCCAAAGAGTTCAGGAAAGTTAGGGATGTGTGTGGACTTCAGAGATCTTAATAACGTGTGCCCTAGAAATTGCTATCATTTGCCCTTGATAGATCAGTTTGTGGAGTCCACGGCTAGTCATCAATATTTGTGTTTGTTAGATGCTTATCAGGGGTACCACTAAATCCACTTGGCTGTGGAGGACCAAGATAAAGTGAGTTTCATTACCTCTGAAGGAACCTTCTATTATGTGGTCATGCCTTTCGGACTCAAAAATGTCAGAGTCACGTATCACCGATTGATGGATAGAGTACAAGTGAGAAGGAATATTGAAGTATATGTGGATAATATCATGGTAAAGTTAAGGGACTCAAACTAGCTCATACATGACTTAGGGAAGACCTTTTCCACCCTCAGGTCATATGGGCTGAAGTTGAATTCTCAGAAGTGCATCTTTGGGGTGAGGAGTGACAAGTTTCTGGGTTATATGGTGACAGAGAGGGGAATTGAGGCTAACCTCGAGAAGGTTCGAGCTATCCAAAACATGGTTTTCCCACGAGGACCCAAGGGTGTTCACCAGTTGATGGAGAGGATTGCTGTGCTGGCACGGTTTATCTCGAGGTCCGCTCACAGAAGCTTACAGCTCTTCTGGATTTTGCGTAAGGTGAAAAAATTTGAATGGGGTCCGAATTGCGAGAAGGCTTTTGAAGAATTTAAGAATTACCTTGCTGAGCTCCCTGTCCTAGGCCAAACCGGTAGCAGGTGAGCCTTTATGTATATATTTATCTGTCATCGAAGGAGCTGTGAGTTCGGTTATTGTCAAGCAAGAAGGATCAACTCAACAACCAGTCTATTATGTTTCACATGCGCTCAAAGGGGCAGAGATAAGATATTCGGGGTTTGAGAAGTTGGATTTGGCTTTGGTAATGACGGCGAGGCGCTTGAGACCATATTTTCTATCTCATCCAATTGTGGTGCTCACCAACAGTTCATTGGGTAAGATCCTAACTCATTTAGTCTTGTCCGTCGCTCGGTTAAATGTACCACCGAGTTGGGAGAGTATGATATCCGTTATGAACCAAGGACGGCTATTAAAGCACAAGCCTTAGCCGATTCTGTGGCTGAAACCGTGCATCAAGAGCATGAGGACCCTTGGAAGGTGTATGTTGATGGTTCCTCTTCGAATGATGAAAGTGGGGTGGGGGTTAGTATTGATTTCGCCAGCTGGAGATAAAGTGAAGTTGGCTATAAGGCTGGATTTTCGAGCATCCAACAATGAGGTAGAGTATGAAGATGTATTGGCAGGGCTTAGAGCAGCCAGAAATGTGAGAGCTACCCGAGTACTTGTTTTTTCTGACTCACAGCTGGTAGCATAGTAGATGAAGGGAGCATATGATTTGAAAGTTGAAAAACTCATCGAATATGCCCAAGAGGTGGACATGGTTAGATAGAAGTTCACAGAGGTCGTGTTTGAGCAAATCCTCAGGAAAGAGAATGAAAAGGCTGACACTCTAGCCAAAATGGCCGGAACAATGAGAATTTGAAAGACTGGGGATATGGTATTTCAAGTCGAACTCACACCTCACACGAGTTCGCCTGCAGTTGAACAGGAAGAAGAGGATTAGAAGACTATCATAACTGGTTACTTGAAGGAGGGAAAGCTTCCTGATGAACCCCTGGTCTTCTTCTTCGCAGCCTCACGGAGCAATATGGAGTTCATGACTCTAGTACCAGTGAATAAAAACAATGAGCCAGATGAGAATGTTATCAAAGAGCATAATAATTGAAAACAAAACAAGAAGTGTGAAAAGATGAGAATATCTACTAGTGTCCTCCTTCAGCTTAATTTTTGCTGGACTTAACCCGGCATAGCACATGAAATCTTCATATAAGAGTTCGGGAATACAAAAGCATCTAACTCTTTATACACTCATTATGCGCATATATGTCTTGCCTTTCTTAAAACCCTTGGAAAGCTTAGGTTTGGTAGAGGTATGGTACCACTCCGTGAAACAAGCCAACTCTTTGGGAGGTTGGATGAAGAATAAGTATTTTTTCCAGTCCTTCGCATTACTAGGAGCCCCATCAAAAAGCTTGTGGTTGGATCGAGATGTTGTGTAGAAGGGTGCTTCCTTTGATTTTGCCAAAACCAAGAAGTAAGAGAAATTGGTGCAATCTAAAGGAAGGTCTAGGGCCCAAAATAACATGATGAAGCTGCATATCAAGCGGAAAGCATTGGGAGTGAGTAGACCTAGATGCACCTGATAATAACTACTCAGCTCCTGGAGGAAATCACATAAGGGAAAACAGAGACTCGCATTTAAGTGGTGTTGGAAAAAAGTATAACAATCTTTGGGGGTTAGATAGGGCCGGTCCTCGGAGGTAGGGATGATGATTTTGTGAGAAGAAAGAATATGTCACGAAGCCCTGAGTTTTGATTCGCTAGTGGGAGGTATGTGGGACGATAAGTAGCCATACCATAAGTTATCGGCGTTGGATATATTCATCTGTTGATTCAAGTGACGAATTTCCTTACCAGAACGACTATGGGTGACGACCTCTTCCTCAGGGGAATCGAAGGTAAATTCAGGATCTTCTAAGGAAGTCTTACTCTCGTCAGACTCGCTAGACTCGCTAGACTCGATGAATAACTCGAGGAATTAAACTCGGAATCAAACAAAGACATGATTTTAAGGACAATTAAGCAAATAGAGGAAAAAACTTAACCGAGAAAATCATTGAAAAATATGCTAGGGATAAGATCAAGAGAACGAACAGGTGGTGGGCCGAGCGCTCGAGCTCGAGGGGCGAGCATGGCGTGCTGTGCGAGTCCTCGAGGGGCAAGCGTGGTGGCTAGGCACCACAGGTGCGGGCAGGCGAGTCGATGGAGGGGCGAATGTGAGGGTTGACTGTGGGGAGAGGCGAGCGTGGCGGCTGGGAGAGCACGAGGGTGTACTGGCGGATGCTTGAGGGGCAAGCATGATGACTGGGCGAGGCGGTGGCAGGCGAGAAGAGGCGATGATGTGTGGAGCCGAGGCAAGGCGAGGCTCTGATTAAGTTGTGAGGGGCGAGGCTGCCAGAGAATGAGAGAGGCGGCTGTCCGAGGGGCGAGGGCGAGAGTGTGCGGAGAGGGCTGAGACACGAGAGAAATGGTGAGGTTGTGCGCGCTGTGCGGGATGGTTTAAGTTGATTTGGTTATAAAAATTTAATTGTTCCGTTTGTTTCAAAGTTTTTAAAAAGAAGAATATATGGTTTGTTTCAAATTTTTGTATAAAATCGAATCAAACCGTAGTTGAACACCCAATATCAATGAATATGTCCATAACTAAAAAGAGAGTGCCTAAAATTTTTTATCCAACTAGTTTCATATGGCACATTATATGTATCTAAATATTTTTTTCTGTATAGTAATTTTATGTTAAGTATTTTTTTTGTGAAAAATTAAAGATTGTATTTAAACTACTTTAGAATTTTAAAGATGATATTTTATTAGTTTTTTGGTAGTTAACTAAAAAATTGTTTAAATAAGATAATTTTTGTTTTTTTAAATTTTATGTGTTTTATACTAATTATTTGAATTTCCTAAGGTTAAAGATATATCATTATTTTATGGGGAATGTTATTTTACTCTCCAAAAAATGTTAATAATACTCCACTTTATCTAATTAATCATAATTAGACAAATTTATATTTACATTAACTTTTCTTATGTTGTAGAATTTTGATTTATCTTAAAAAATCTAATTGAATTTTTTTACAACAACCAAAATTTTAAATTTTTGTCACAATTTTTTTTAACATACACAAATAAAACATAGGATAAAAAATATTTTATCCCAAGTTTTAATAGGGTTACATTATACATGCTTATTGGGTCGGTTCGACCCGGGATCGGTTTGTCTATACCGGTTCAAGAACCGGTCCAAAACCGTATTTAATGGAGTGGACTGGTTCAATTAAAAAAATGGCCAAAGTAGGTTCCGGATCCGGTTCTAGTCCGGAACCGGATCCTTAAAAAAAATTAAAAATGAAAAAAATACAAAATGATATATCTGTTGGCCAAAAAATAATAAAAAATGAAAAAAATAAAAAATTGACATATCTGTTGGGCAACTGTTGCCCAACGGATATTTTTGAACTAATTGCAAATTATGGGGCCCAACAGATATTTTTGAAATAATTGCAAATTTTGGGCCAAATTACAATTATTTTTGGGATAAAATTGTAAATATTTTTTTCATCCCTATAAATACATGCTTGTTTTTCATAATGTTCACCCAACAATCTCATTCTATATTTCTTTGAACTCAATCTCGAATTGTTAATATTTTCAACACAATTGTTATTTGTTATTATTCATTATATATATTTAATTAATATATTTTCAATGACGTCGTCTTCAAACCGCAATTTAGATTTTGGTGAAGATTTTGCCTACATTCCTGATTTTGAAGACTTCGAACCCAGTCACGAGGAAGAACATGTTGCGGAACTTCCCAACGAAGATGGTGGCAATTTTTGATTATCATCATCCGCCAGAGGAAGCAACATTCTGACGAGCACAACAACGGGTCGAGCAAAGCGAAACAAAGTTTGGGATCACTTCGACATTGTAAAAAAAACCTAGTACAAACGACTCTTTTGTTGTGTGTAGAATTTGCAAAAATAGATATTCTTATAAAACAGGTGGTGGTATCGGTGGTAACGGCGCTTTGAAAAAACATTTATTATAGGTACATAAGCTTGACCCTGATACTCTACAACCATTCGGTAGGGAAACAACTCAACAACAAATTAATCTTTCATCTGATAAAACTTTCACGATTACAAAAGAAATATCTAGAAAAGCTATCGTTAAATTTGTTACGAAATTTTGTCAACCTTTTATAATAGCTGAACAAAAAGGTTTTGTTCAATTTACTAATACTGTTCAACCTGATTTTTATAATATTTCTATACACATAATTAAGAAATATTGTTTTGATATGTATAAGGATTATAAAGAAATACTAATATCACATCTTTCAAATATTTCTTGTAGAGTTAGTTTAACAAGTGATATTTGAAATAATTTGAAATATGAATATTTTCTTGTTGTTATATGTCATTGGATAGATGAAACTTGAATTATGCAAAAAAGAATTTTAGCGTTAGATAATTTAGAATCAATACACAACGCATATACTATCATATAATCACACAACATGTGACGTCATATGCATAAAAAATTTCTTTTCAAAGACGTACTAATATAATGCATATACGACAAAATAGTGCAATCATCACACTATCTACATCAATGTAGTAGAAATAGTATAATAAATACATATACACACAACTCAAATAAGACAATAAACTATACTGTCTCTAGCTATTAACAACTACAGATCTACTTGACTAGGCACACCTAGTCCTTCACCTATATCCTGTCTTACAGCATAGTCATGTAACATGTCCAACAGAAACAACCCCAAAGAGTAAGCATATACAACAATCATCATCGTAATACATAACAATTTTATTAATAACAAAATAAAATATAACTGAAATTATAACAGAAATACTCCATCTCCTGTTTCTTGACAATCAAACCACCAACGATATCAATGACATCACTCCCATACTACTGCAACAACAACATCAACGATACATCGCACCCCTACTCTAGGCGACATCAATATCGTCGATCGAACAACATCAACGATACGTCGCACCCCTACTCCGACGACAACAATATCGTTGAACCAGCAACATCAACGATACATCACACCTTACTTCGGCGACAACAATATCGTCGATCGAGCAACATCAACAATACGTCTCACCCCTACTCCGGCGATAGCAATATCGTCGATCGAACAACATCAACGAGACGTCTCCCAAGAACGACAGCCAACAACATCAACAATAATAAACAACAACAGATATAATATCAAATCACTCAATCCTGGTGATTTACCATCGTTCAACACAATAGTATTTATCAATATTAAACAATAACATATGCTCGTACGTCAACACAATCCTGATAATCGAGTATATATAAAATCTGACTATTTTTTTGATCCCGAGGCTTGTGATGTCTCTAAATAATTTAACAACAATTATCAGATCATTGTCACCGTATCAACACAATCATAACCTCAATGTATAACATCAAATAGCCCAACAACAATTAATTCCACAAAATATAAAACTCAATTATAAATTCTTATCGTTAATCGATTTTACTACGGTGTATTTAATTCAAAATACTAACATCAAATACGCACTAATTAATTAACTTCAAATAATAGGCTATTTTACAACATCTGTTAAACTACGAACACTTTATATCAACATGTAGCATATTCTTCTTAGACTCCGAATATATAGTCATAATTAATAACAATTGACAAGCAACTCTCCAATCTCAATTCAACGATTAAAATCCTTGATTATAATAAATTGAGAATAATTCAAAATAACATCGCTATATTCTTCTCTACTTCGTTAACATCATATACTATTCAACAATCTTTGATTTCTGTATGATTTAACAATTTATCGGATTTATTCCAGAAATCGGTGAATTTCAAACTTCACCAAAACTATAAAATTTATACATCAACTCGAAGACCCGTATCAAAAATCTCAAAATTGAAGTCGATTTGTCGATTGGATAAACCGATAAGTCACAAGATCGAAAATAAAAATCAAAACCTATTTTATTTCTTCTCTTCTGTAAGCTTTATGTAGATTATTTCCTTCACGTATGATTTCAAATTTATCTTTTTTTTAAACATTATATTATATTATAATATAATATATAATATTTAACATTTTTAACACTGATATATCACTTTTGACTAGTCAAACGATCAAATTTGCCAAAACTCAAAACATGAAATTTTATATCTTTGAATTTTCTATGTTATATCCAAATTTCAAGTCATTTGGACTTCATATGACCAAGTTATTCATATTTCATTCTTTAAAAATCATTAATTATTTAGTAATCTCACATTATTAAATCAACAAATTGTGATATTTACTTCAGGCTTTACATTATAGCTAGATATGTGTTAAATGTTGTTAAGATTTATGGGATACAAAAAAAATTTCGATCACATTAGATAATACTAGCACCAATACTCTTGCGATTAAATATCTTAAAGATTCATTAAAACCAATTTTAGATGATTATTTGCTTCATGTTAAATGCGCATGTCATATTATCAACTTATGTGTTAAATGTGCATGTGATGAACAAATGGATATTGTAATAGAAAAATTCAAAGTATGCGGAAAATTATTACTTGAGAGAAGACATGAATGTGATTGGAAAATACTAGTCGAAACAAATGAGATTAAATTAAAAAAAATTTCCATCCCTGTTGAAACTAGATGGAATTCTTGATTCACACTTTGTTACGTTTTCAAGATTTAGTTACTCCATTTTACAATAATATTTCGGTAGAGTCTTTAATGTTGACTGATGATGATTGGAATATTTTGAGTAAATGTATTTCTTTGTTAGAAATTTTTAAAGAACCGATCGAAAAATTTTCGGTATTAACTATCCTACTTCAACCATGTTTCTACCTTTAATTTTCAATATGCTTGATAGATTTATTGAATTTCGTAGTGATGTTGTTATGCATGACTTTGTTTCAAATATTGAAAACATATTTTTAAAATATTGGGAGAAAATTCCAATTGTGAATGGTATAGTAACATTACTTGATCCTAGTCAAAGTCAAGACGGGTTAGACATGTTTTTTGAATATTACTCTAAATTTTTGTATCAGAATGTTGACGATCAAAAGAAGTCAATAATGTGTTCTCTTCAAGAATTGTTTGACTTGTATGCTAGTGAACAGTGTGAACCAACTCAACAGTCGGAGGATACAACGACATAAAAAGGCAAAAGTGGAGCTCTAAACTTTTTCAAAGTTTGAAATGACAAAAGTTCAAAGAAAAATTATTGACAACGAAAAATTACAATGAGATCCAAATTTTTCTAAGCCAATTTGATGTTCTAGATTGGTGGAAAATAAATTTTCAACTGTATCCATTGTTAGCAGCAATTGCAAGAGATGTGATAGTAATTCGAAGTTCAAGTGTTGCTTATGAATCGGCATTTTCAGTATGTGGAAGAATATCAGTTAACAAAGAATTAATTTAAAGCCAGAAACACTCAGCATGCTAACATTCCTATAAGATTGGTTTGCAGCAGGAAAAAAAATAGGTTCGCTGGAGCGATCGACGAATTTCAAAGCTCAAGCTCCAACGAAGATTCAGAGTATTCAAAATGTATTTTAATAAATAATGATGAATTTTAGATATTCATTTGTAAAAATAAATGTTTAAGTTATTTTGTTATAGTTTTTTTATGTAAACAATTATTTGCAATCAAAATACTAAAAAAATTGTCCATTAATATTATTAATTTTAATTATATATTAAAATATAATAAGTTAGGGTTCAGAACCGGTCCGACAAGAACAGAACAAGTTTGTTAAAGATCGAGTCGTTCTTGGGTTTGGATTGGTTCCAAGGATTTCAAATTAGAGCCGAAACCGATTCGGAATCGGTTCAGGCCGGTTCCGAACTCAGCAGAACCAGAATCGGTCCGAAACCGATTCGATGGAACCGATAAGCATGCCTAGATTGCATAAAATTTTGTTTATTTTAAAATTTAATCATAAAATATAATTATTATAATACTTATAACCAAAAACAATGTATGATAGGTTTTGATAATTAAATTGTGTTTAGGGAGGGTAATATAGACAAGTAATTAGATAAAAAAAGGTATGTCGGAGTGTGATTATTTTATGAATATAACATAATACTATAAGGCTGCGTTTGGTTGGAGGATAAAATAATAAAATGATTAAGAGAGAAATGATAAAAATAATGATTGAAATAGAAATATAATATATAATGATAAAATAATATTATGTTTGGTATGATGGTTAATAATGAGATAATTAATAATCTTTTGATTAATTGACAAAATTGTCCTTCTACTTTTGCTGCGGTCGGCGACGGTGTGGTCGGCGGCGGCGGCGGTCGGCCGGCGTGCAGCGGTGGTCGGCCGGCGGCGGGGGTTGCCATCAGGCGGTCGGTGGAGGGAATTGTCAGTGATTTTGGATTTAGAAGAATGGTAAAATTGGAAAAATAATATGGATTAAGAGTGAGATAAATAATCCTAGGGGGATGAGGAGTGATTATTTTAATCCACCTAATATAACCTAATCATTCATATGAGGGATTGACTTGGTTAAATAAAAAACGTACCAAACATGATATTAGGTGGGTTAAAAAAAATAAACACACATAATCAAGGCAACCAAACGCAGCCTAAAAGGTTATTATTATATTTTCATGTGTTATAATATAGTATCAACTAATAGACACAATATAAGTCAACAAAAGTAAAGACGGCAATGAAATTGTATATTCCTTCATTCACAGTACAATATTATTTATTATATAAGATAAAAAAATTATGATTTAGTCTTAAAATTTTATTATTGTAATAATTAATGTGAAAAACATAGGTTTTGATAATTAATTAAAATATATGGAGGATAATATTGACAAAAAAATTTGTGCACATTAAATACGTAAACATCACGTCGATATCAAATTAGTGACACATCAACGAAGTTGAAAAAAACCAAAATTGTAATTAAAAAAACTCATAAATTTTAAAATCTAAGTAATCTATTCTATCTATTCTATTTTATTAAACTTGAGGATATGATAGAAACCGTCAATGATACTAAAATATGTATATCTATTTTTTTTACCTTCAAAATGGACAAATTCATCGAAAAAATTCTATCAAAATTGAAGTGTAATCTTCATTATTTTTTATAATTATATTTTAATTCTCAATTAAATATAAATCAAATAACTTATTAAAAATATTATACAAACATCCATCCGGTATCTTAATAATATATAATTTGTATTACCAAAATTTAAAATTTCCCTCGATTTTACAAAAAGTCCGACAATCTCTCATCCTGCCGTTGATGCAGCCACGTCATTTGCGTTATTAACAAAATCTGATCCGTTAATAAAACTGTGGGCCCCCATGTCTTTCCTCGCACTAAATAAACATTGAGAAGCCTATGCCTCATGAAGCGGGAACCAACAACCTTTATGCAAAAAAACTAACCACTCTCCGCCACCACCGGCGCCGCTCGCATTTTAGTCCCGCCACCATTTCACCGCCGTGTAGAACACAACTCATACATTGATATTCACCATTGTTCCATTTTATTTCCGTAGAAAAAAACAGAATTTAAACCGCTACTTCAAAATAAATACGTAATCACAGATTAGTAAATTTCATATAGTTATTCTAGTTTTCTGACAAATCATAGTATATATATAGAGATATAATTTTTCTGGATCGAGAGAAGAAATGGAATCGAAGCATATGTTGATGTCGGCTTTGGGAGTCGGGATAGGAGTTGGGTTGGGGCTTGGATTAGCGTCGGGATCGCAGAATGTCAGCAGATTGAGACGTGGTGATACCGGTATCACTCCACTAATGATGGAACAGGAAATTCTGGGTGTAATCGTTAACGGAAGGGATAGCAGCGTCACTTTTGATCAATTTCCCTACTATCTTAGGTAAAGTTAATTAGTCCGACCTTTTTCGATAGGAGGATTTGTTTTCATTTATGTTTGTTGCTGTCTGCCGTTGAATGTAATCAATCAATTTGTTGAAACAGTACATTGTTTTTGTTAGAATATTCTTTATTTTCTTTTAGGCGAAATTATAATTTTTCTTATAGTGCATCTGGTGTTAAAAGTTTCGACAATTTTTTTTATCATGCTTACTTGAAAAACAAATTTATTCAACCATTGCTAGCTTCGGATTTTGGAACTGTGATTTTTGTGTTTAGTAGCGGTAGAGCACTATGAGATGGATATTAATCAGATAATCGACTCATGCACACCGTTTTTACCTAGTTTTTGTGCCCGCATGGTCATATATGCCTTAAGATTATTTTGTTGATTCATTCTTTACCACATGCAATAATCCATGGCTAATTAAGCCTGCAATGAAATGTGCAAGCCTATTAAGATTATTTTGTTGATTCATTCTTTACCACATGCAATAATCCATGGCTAATTAAGCCTGCAATGAAATGTGCAAGCCTATTTGAAGTGGTTTTGATACTGTTGATTTTAGTTAACACTTGACTGGGACCGCAGCAAATGAATATTAAATTATTAATGTATAACTTGGTTCAGCATATGATCCGATTGAGTAAAAGTTGACATTATCAGTTACAAAATCTTAGGGGCTAGTCTCAAAATATGGTTCCTTTTTTCCACAATATAATTCTGGAATTATTTCGTTGATAGTCTATCTTGGGCGAGCATCTTGTCTTTGCAACAGTCAAACTGATCAAAGGGTAAAGGTTTGCATGCTCTAATGAGTCAGAGTCTGAAGTATATCCGTATTGATTTCCCTCCTCTCGTAATCATGTAGACTCCCTGGACTTCCTTTGTTGATTGATATAGACTTGACCAAATCAATAGTGTGGACAGTTCCAAATTTAAATGTGAACGTATTGCTGTACTGGTCCTTGACTTATCCGGAAACTTCTACATTGTTGAACTCATTTAGAAATCAAAACTATGTTTTTTTTATCTCATACCGACGTATTTGTAGTCAATGTAGGTGCTATCATGACCATCTCTATTCTGAATCTTAATATATGGCTGGAAAAAATGAAAAACATCAAGTGAAATAAAGGATGACACCAGCTTTTGAACATTATAGACCATGGTTTTCCTTTTGCTCTTGAAACAAAGAGCCTTTAAACTTAATCCAATATGGCATGTTTAGACAAATGTACGTTTAAGTCGAACATTGACAATTTTTAGCTGAGGTGGTTTCAAATGAAAACACAATATGCTTCTTATATCTCAAATTTTCTGTTCATTAATGTGATAGTTTGAAATCGAAATTGAATTATGTTGTGTTCTGTGTTGATTTTAGACACACTACACGCTTTTGCACTACTCCTTCGGTCATGGAGTCTGAAAGCAAGGCGAAACTGATAAAACTTTTTTATTGATGGACAGTGAGCAGACAAGGGTCTTGTTATCCAGTGCCGCTTATGTTCATTTAAAGAAAGGTGATTTGACTAAGCACACACGGAATCTTTCTCCGGCAAGCAGAACAATTTTGCTTTCTGGTCCCGCTGGTAGGTTGTCATCTAGATTTTCATTGTTTTCATTTTTTCTTTCCTTAAAGGCTTTCTGTACTAAAACGAATATTGTTTTCCAGAGACATACCAGCAAATGCTTGCCAAGGCCTTAGCTCATTATTTTGAAGCCAAACTACTGTTACTAGATGTAACAGATTTTTCTCTTAAGGTAAGTTGAGAGCACCCAAATTTCTTTTTAGCAGGAAATCATATTCAATTTTCTTTCGCTAAAGCTTCTGTGGTTGATCAAACAGATTCAAAGCAAATATGGGGCTCCTAATAAAGTAACTGTAAGTTCTCTTGATATCTTTTTTTATCACTTGCCTATATCTAAGTAGCATAAACTTTTTTATTTACTGGCTGGTACACAAGTTGATATTCAAGCATATAATATATATTTGACTCAAATGAGCACAAAATTTTTGAAATCTGCATTGTTCCCAACATATTTATTGCAGTCTTTCAAGAGGTCCATATCTGAAACAAGGCTGGGTCGAATGTCGGAGTTTCTCGGACCTTTTTCATTCCTTCGATCAACTGCTGAAAATAAAGGTATGATATGGATAAATTATTGTAGTTAGAATAGAATCTAAAATACAAAAATACAAATAAAGAGATAGATAAGTTCCTATCAACCTAGTAAATAGGATACGGTTAGGTTTGCAACACTCCCTCTCAAGCTGGGTCGTATAGGTTGATAATTCCAAGTTGGAACACAATTCATCAAATGTTGGATGAAACTGATCTTTGGTCAGTATGTCTGCCACTTGTAGTTGAGTAGGAATGTAGTTGATAGTGATAATCTTATTATCAATCTTCTCACTAATGAAGTGACAGTCTACCTCAACATGTTTTGTTCGATCATGATGTATTGGATTTTTTGATATGCTGAAAGCTGCTATATTATCACACAACAATTCAATTGAGGGGTTTTCTTCCACTTTTAATTCGGTTAACAGTCTTTTTAGCCACATCCCTTCACAGATTCCATTGGCCAATGCTAAAAATTCAACTTTTGCACAGCTGCGAGAAACTACATGTTGCTTCTTACTTCGCCATGTCACCAGATTTTCCCATACAAATGTGCAATACCCTGATGTGAAAAGTATGTCTGTAGGGGATCCAGCCCAATCAACATCACTGTAGACCTTAATCCTCCGGTCTATAGTTTTCTTGAGGAGAATCCCTTACCAGGAGACTCTTTGAGATACCTCAACACACGATATGCAACATCCATATGTTCTCAGTCGGGTTGTTCATGAATTGATTGATAACACTATCCGCAAATTCAATATCTGGCCATGTATGTGCCATATATATTAGTTTTCCCACTAGTCTTTGATATCTTCCTTTGTCAACTAAGGGGCGGTACTTTTTTCCACCAATTTTGATGTTAGGATCCATTGGAGTGTCTACAGGTTTACACCCTATATTTCTGTTTCTTTTAGAAAGTCAATAACATATTTACGTTGACAAATAGATATACCACTGGAGGATCTTGCTACTTCCATTCCCATAAAATATTTTAGGTACCCAAGGTCTTTCATCTCAAATTCTCTACTAAGGAGGAGTTTTACATGATCTATTTCTTCTTCATGACTCGTTGTTTGTACAATGTCATCCACATAAACAATAAGAATTGCATTTTACTTTCCTCGGAATGATTCACAAATAAGGTGTGGTTGGTCTGACATTGAGTGTAGCCATCTTTCTTCAACGCATTCATAAATTGATAAAACCAAGCTCTAGGAGATTGTTTAATCCCACAAAGGGACTTTCGCAATCTGCACACCTTGTTTACTGTCAGCTGAGATTCAAAGCCATGTGGGATTTTCGTGTAGACTTCTTCCTCAAGATCATCGTTAAGAAATGCATTTTTGACACAGAGTTGATACAGTGGCTAGGCTGAGTTAACAACAATTGATAGGATAATTCGAACAATGTTTATATTAGCAACAAGGCAAAGGTTATTGGTAGTAAATGTCGTATGACTGAGTGCATCCCTTGGCTGAAATTCTACGAATTTCATATACGAAATTTCGGATCATCAGATCGCCGGACAAAAAGCCATCTTCCCACGGCCACAGATAAATAGCATAACAGATTGTGACCAATGCGGATAATTCTTGTCATTCAATCGATGACAAGTAATGGGTATTGACGGGAAATCGATCGCCACATGGGTGGACTCCGAATTTTGGGATATTTTCGTTGTTGCCATGCCGTATTGGTTATGTATATCCCTGGCAAACTGATACCATGTAGTTAGAATAGAATTTAAAACACAAAAAAATACAAATATAGAGATAGATAAACCGATTGATAAGTTCCTATCCAACTAAGTAAATAAAATAAAATCAGATTTGCAACAATTATTCATCCTGGGATAAAGTTGACTTCGTATGAGCCAACATTCTAAGATGTTAAGTTAATTCTGACTTTCTCTTTACTGTATCATGTGTCTTTCTTAAAATGTTCTTCCTAATCGCATCATGTATCTTTCTTGTCGTGTGCCGTGTGCCATGTGTCTTACTTAAAATATATTATTATAATACATGGGCATTAAAGTGATGTATGTAAATGATAAACCACACAAGAGTTTATGTCAAATGTATGTGTTGGATTCTAAGTATGATTAATGTTAATAATTGTTTGACTAATTGGCATATATTAATATATTTGTTGATGGTTGGGAAAACTTAATAAATATGATGGTTGATTGTTGACAAAATAAATATTGTGGTTGTTAGTTGAAGTATGTGGAGGATTTTGAGCCATATGTTTCATCTCAAAATTGCTTATAAATATGTTGTTTTAAGTGAGAAAATTAGAAGCAATTGTCTTGGAAAAATTGAGAGTTTCTTTGTTTAAAGTTGGGATAGGAAAATCTTAAGTGATTGAAGAGTTATTTTGAAATATTTTCTCCATAATATAAAGATTTTTTATCTATTTCTTGTGGACGTAGGCAAATTACTGAACCACATAAATTCTTTTGTCTCATTTCTTTCATTATTTACTGGCAAATATAATTTTCTACAAGATGCATCACACCAAGTTCAACAAATTGATATCAGAGCTATTTGTTGTAATTTTCTCTTGAATTTCAAAGCGTGCTTTATGGCTGATCTCCCACATCAAAAAAGATATTCTTGAGAATATTGCCCAAAGTAGGGTTGGTCTTGAACTTGTCTAAGGTGTTACTAGAACTATTGCAAGTACAAAGTTCGAAGTGGAAAAAACGGAGCAAATGATTTTACCTAATGGCGGGTAAAAAGAAAAGCTCTACTACTTCATCAAGTTTTAACGAAAGCCATGGAAGGTAAAGAAAAATTGTAGGAATCTCCGTCTGTTGTTGAGAACGATGAGATTATGGATAAAGCACACAGTGCAATATTGTTGTGCTTGGCTAATGAGGTTTTACGAGAAGTAGCCAAAGAAGATACAACAACAAATTATGGTCGAAAATTGAAAGCTTGTATACGACGAAGTCGCTCACCAATCAACTGTATTTGAAGAAAAGTTTACATTCTTCAAATGTATAGAGGAAAGCTCATCAAAGAACATCTCAATGATTTAACAAAATTATACTTGATCTAAAAAGTATAGATGATAAAATCGAAGATGAAGACCAAACCATTCTTCTGCTATGCTCCTTGCCGAACTCCTACGGAAACTTCATCAATACTATGATGTACGGACGTGAAATTCTTACTATGGAAGAGGTTAAAGCTGTTTTAAATTCAAAGGAGCTGAAGAAAAAAGTATCAGAAAATAAAAATGATAGTTTGGCAGAAAGTTTGTATGCAAGAAGGAGAACGGAAAAAAGAAATCAAGATCATGGAATGAGCAAGTCTAGGTCTAAATCTAAATTCAGACTTAGAACATTCAAGTGCTACCAATTGTAAAAAAGAAGGGCATCTTAGAAATGATTGTCCAAAACGCAAAAGTATTGGAAATGAGAAGGCCTATGATTCTGGAAATGCAGCAGTAGCAAATGACAATGCAGATGTTTTTACAATTTATGAACATGACTCAGGCGATGAATGAATCCTTGATTCAGGCCGCTGATATCACATATGTCCCCGTAAGGATTGGTTTGCAACTTATCAATCCTTGGATGGGGGCAAGGTTCTTTTAGGTGAAAACAAAGCCTGTAAAGTTGCTGATAAAGGTACAATAAAGATCAAAATTTTCGACAAAATCCTGAAGACTCTGACAGATGTCAGGCATGTTCCAGAGTTGAAGAAGAACCTGATATCCTTGGGTATGCCTGGCTATAATGTGTATATTTTCAAAAGGAGATGGTAGAGTCGTAGAGGCTTTCAAGAGGTGCCCTTGAGGGAAGCACAATTACCGGATCTGCTGTTGTTTCATCAATGGTTGATTTTGATATCACCAAATTATGACACATGCGCCTTGGGCATATCAGCGAAAAAAGTCTGGCAGATACATGTTAACCTTCATTGATGACTACTTAATGAAGGTTTGGATATACATCCTGAAGCATAAAGATGGAGTCTTTATGAAATTTAAACAATGGAAACCACTAGCAGAAAAGCATACTGGAAAATAAATCAAACTTCTGAGAACTGGCAATGGTTTGGAATTATGTGGAGGAGAATTTTGATATCATGGGATCGTGAGACACACTACACAACAAAATGGTATTGCAGAACGAATGAACATAACTCTGATAGAAAGAACACGAGGCATGCTCTCAAATGCTGGTTTAATAAAAGAGTTATGGGCTGAAGCTGTCAATACAGCTTGCTACCTGGTGAACAAATGTCCATATTTAGCAATATATTTGAAGACTCCTGAGGAGATGTGGTCAGATTTTCCTGCCAAGAATGATAATATGAAGATATTTGGTTGTATGGCTTATGCTTATGTAAATGAAGGCATGCTTGAACTAAGGGCAAAGAAATGCATTTTTCTTGGATATCCTGAAGGTGTGAAAGGGTACAAGTTATGGAATCCTGATACAAGAAAATGCATCATTAATTGAGATGTGATTTTCAATGAAGCTAAAATGCTGAAAGTACAAAGATTCAGGAGCAAGTATGATAACTGTGTATACATGAAGAAACTCAAGGATGGCCTATTCATCTATCTACTCTTATATGTTGATTGCTTGCAAAAACATATCAGAAATTAAAAGGCTAGAGGCACAATTAAGTACAGAGTTTGAGATGAAGGACTTGGGAGCTGCTAAGAAAATTTTGGGAATGGAGATATATCGAGATAGAAAAACAGGAACACTACTTCTTTCACAAAAAAAGTACATTACAAATGTACTTGAATGTTTTGGCATGCAAGATGTGAAGCCCGTGGCAACTCTATTAGCTGCTCATTTTAAAATCTGAGCAACATTATCACCCAACGCTAAGGAAGAGGTGTAGCAAATGTTTCGTGGACTTTATGCAAATGCAGTTGGGAGCCTCATTTATGTCATGGTATGTGCTAAACAGATATTTATCAAGTTGTTAGTGTTTTAAACAGGTACATGGTGAATCCTGGAAAAGTACATTGGCAGGCACTCAAATAGATTATGCGGTACTTGAGAGGAACTGTTGATGTTGGATTGACTTATGGAAATTCTAAAAACAATGATGGAAGCATTGTTGACTTCTCGACTCAGATTTTAATGGAGATCTTGATAGAATATTATCGTTAACTGGGTATGTGTTCACAATCTGCGGATGTACTATCAGTTGGAAATCAACCTTGCAGACTATTGTTGCTTTGTCAACCACCGAGGCAGAGTAAATCGTAGCAACAGAACATGTGAAAAAACTATTTCGCTTCAAGGACTATTAGGTGAGCTTTTTATACTATTAGTTAAGACAATACTCTACTGTGATAGTCAGGGTACATTTCATTTGACGAAAAAGCCTATGTATCATGAAGGACAAAACATATCGATATCATAATACAATTCATAAGAGATTTGGTTTCTTAAGGAACAATCACAATGGAGAAAATACCCACAACAGATAATCCAGCAGACATGATGACTAAGCCACTTCTAGCCACCAAGTTCAAGTGCACTTTGGATTTGATTGTAGTATGCATGAGATGAGAAACATGAATGAGAACAACAGATCAAACACTATGGATATTATTAATCTATGCCAATGTGAAGTTTTATTGACTAATTGACATTTATTAATACATTGGTTGATGTTTGGCAAAACTTGATAAATATGATGGTTGATGGTTTGCAAAATAAATATGGTGGTTGTTAGTTGAATGATGTGGATGATTTTGAACCATATGTTTCATCTCGAAATTGCCTGTAAATAGGCTGCATCCATTGCCATGAAGAGCATTCCAAAGTGAAAAACATAAAAAGCAATTGAGAGAGCTTCTTGACGAAAATTGACCGAGAGTTTCTTTGTATCGACTTGGGATTGGAAAATCTTGAGTGATTTGAGAGTTGTTGTGGGGACCCGACGCTAATCATCTTCTTAATCATCTTTGGGATTTAATTATCAATTAAGATAAAAAGGGTCTAAAAATTTTTCTTTTTTAAAATATAAGTGCGGAACGTAATGGGATTTAACTAATATACATCTCAGTATAAAAGTACAATAATGTACAACAATTATTCAAACTAGTCTAAGGTTCAATTACAAATTTTCAAGTATTAAACCAAATCTACAATAAGTCCGGAATCACCACTCTAAACTCGTCTTCTCTCATCATCTTCTTGACCCCGATCTTGACCCACATGTTGTCATGCACACATACAAACAAGACAACAGCCGGATACTCCGGTGAGAATAAATCCCAGTATAAATAATGTATATATGCAGTTAACTGAATTAACATAAAAGCATGAATTATATCTTATCACATGTAGCATAATAGAACAACATGTATCAATACCAATCTGTAAATAAAACATGAATCATAATCTACGAAACATAAATCAATACAACTCTGTAATCAAGTTCTAGTCTCGATATCTAAGACTCGACTCATCTCTCATTCTAATCTAGGGATCCCGGTGAATAAGAACGTAACAAGTCTCCCACCTACTACTACCAGTCGCGATGGCGGTATGTTCTTATTTCTGGACTTTGGTCTAGCTGTATCGAATAATCTACAATAAGAATAATATCTGTATCTTAAGCATATCGATACACCAAACGTCCAGTGCCTTGGCGTATCTACCAAGACTAAGCCTAATCTGACAATGTGCAATGGGTCAGTGACTATACTGTCAAAATCTAACCCCTCTGTCAGTCACTCTCACTCAATAGCTCTCTGCTTTCTACTTTTAATTCAATAGAATAAATATAATCATTAAAATACAAAAGGTATAAAACAATACCATACAAGTATGTGGTTTAGGGAAACTCGAGTTAAATCTAACTCAAGTCGATCTCCCAACATCAATTTATACCTTTCTCTTCTCGGTCTGATGAAGACGAAGTCTTGTATTCCAATCTGTCCATACCCAGTCTGGCAATGACAATCGCATAAATACAATATCAGTATGTAACTCAGTTCAAAACCTGTTCTGATCAATACTCAAATCAAACACAATCTGATTAATGTCAATGACATAACAATAAAATCTCAATCAATACTGCATCTGATCAATATCAATCAACTGATGTTTCGACGGCATAATACTACCGTCTTGATAACCCCGTCAATCTCAACATCACAGATATAATATCAGAATTCATAATCAGTATCAGTACAATTCATAATCTGAATAATAACACAACTCTGATATAGAATCTCAACTAAATCAACTCTGAAATTCATAATAATTGTATAACCAGTCTATTCTTTAATCTGACTTCAATTATACAATGTCTACTGTAGCAGAAACATCATATCTGATTCGTATTCAATTCTGACAATATCATAATTTCAAATCATGTCTAAACGTAACAAAACTTAAGTCCAGTTGTAGCCTGCGTCGATAGGAACTCAGTACCGAAGTCGGATTTAAAAACAGACGGACGGATTTTTCGTAAATCTCGATCAAAATCAGAAGTTGCTTCTTCCGTTCCTTTCTTTCTTTTCTTCTGAGGATTAACGTTTGTATGTTTATATATATATATATATATACACGTTGCACGGTGATGGCAAGTGGCGTCGTGCATGTTCTGCACGTTGCGCATATGCGCCATCTATGTCGCGCATATACGCCGATCATTCTGCCCAACCCGCACATGTGCGCCATTTACGTCGCGCATATGCGCCGATCATTCTGGACGTTCCGCGCATGTGCGCGCATTCAAGTCGCGCATGTGCGCGCATGGTTCTGTCTTCCTCGCTCATGTGCGCCGATACATGTCGCGCATGTGCGCGGGGACTTCTCTTTGCACCTCTTTTGATTTTCTTTCGTCTTTCCCAGTCCGATCCGTTCCGTCTATAATCGTATCAATTATCACCCATAAATTATAATAATTATCGCCAAATCTTTTCAGATTAACCGGATAAATTTCTCAGGCCTTACATTTCTCCCCCTCTTAGATCTGAGTTCGTCCTCGAACTCGCAAGTAATCAATTTAGATATATCAGAAGAAATGCATACAGAGTTTAAATAAGAAACTCATCTCAATGAATCCATTCTGAAACCTATATCTTATATTAGATTCTGGTCTTTCAGTTAGTCTCCTTGATATTTCGAAAATCTTACTGTGTTTTCAATAACAGAATAATCTTCATTTTCTTCTGAATCAGTTTCATTTTTCTTGCCCTATCTCTGACTGTAACTCGATCTCATTCTCATCTTACTGTAGTATAAAATATGTCACAGAAATCTCTGATATCAATCTTTCTTTCCCAAAAGGTACAAAGATTAATACTACAGCAATACAGACCCAACAGATACCGTATATATCAATGCAACTCAGTCAAAGATAATCATAGGAAATGCATTAGTATATATCAATACATATGCAATATAATCATAAAGTAACAGTACCTGCCACTATATCATCAAGTGCCTCTTGGGTCTGTTCCTCGGTCACTACACCCAGATGATCCAGCTCCCTGAAATATGCGGGAAACTCTCTGCGGACAGACTCTTGCAAAATGTCCAGACTGTCGACAGATATGGCAACTACCAGTCACTCCCTGGCATTGCTCGGTGGGATGTCTCCCTCCGCACATTCTGCAGTAAACTCCAGTATAACTCGAGCTCGAACAACTGGAACTAGAGGAACCACTCCCTAACTTCTTGAATGGCTTCTTTCGAGCTTTCAGCAAATCTTGTTTTCCACTCGTGCTGCCGCGATCAAATCGGAGAGGGGATTGCTGTATCTGGGTTTGCATCACACACACCCTTTTTAGTTGTCTAATCAGACTCGCCTCCGGTCTCTTCGCTCTACTCAAGGCATCAACAAAATGGTAAGGTCGCTGCATATTCGTCAATGCAACTATCTCCGAGTTCAATCCTCTGATGAGCTGATCCGCTACAGCTTCATCATTCCCAATTACATGAGGAACAAAACGCAGTAGAGTAGAGAATTTAGCAACATATCCTTCAATATTCAGTTGACCCTGTCTTAAATTCTCAAACTCTGCTTTCTTGTCCTCCCGGTACGAAACTGAGAAAAATCTTCGATAAAATTCAGTTCTGAATATTTCCCACGAAATCACTGTACCTCTCTGTTCTAGCATTCTTTTACTTGTAATCCACCAACTCCTGACAGTCTCTCGTAACTGGTGGAATATCAGTTTAATTCTCTGCTCATCTGAATAATCAAGTAAATCAAACAGTATTTCTATGTCATCAAACTAGTTCTCACAATCTTCAGACGTCTCGATACCACTCAGAATCGGCGGCTGAAATAACTGAAACTCTTCCAACTGTATTTTCATCTGAGTTTCTGATACATCTATCTGTTCAGTCGAAGTACTACCCCTTTCTGGAATTCTCCGTGGAGGTATATCTGCTTATCAAAACATTAGTACTCAAATACTACAAATCTGTTCCAATCTTTCTCTGATCATCTTACTGCTGATCGAGAATCAAATCTGATTCATACTCAATAATACATATTACCAATTCAAATCAGATAATTAGATAACATGTATGTTAAAGCAGTAAAACATAATCTCATGCTAGCATACACAATGTCAATCAACTATTAAAATAATTCTCATGCTAGCAATCACAGGCAAGGAAAAAAAACTCAATCTACCCCGCTCATTCTCTTCTATCTCAGTCTAAAGGATCTATCGCTCTGATACCACCTGTTGTGGGGACCCGGACGCTAATCATCTTCTTAATCATCTTTGGGATTTAATTATCAATTAAGATAAACAGGGTCTAAAAATTTTTCTTTTTTAAAACTATAAGTGCGGAACGTAATGTAATTTAACAAATATACATCTCAGTATAAAAGTATAATAATGTACAACAATTATTCAAACTAGTCTAAGGTTCAATTACAAATTTTCAAGTATTAAACCAAATCTACAATAAGTCCGGAATCACCACTCTAAACTCGTCTTCTCTCATCATCTTCTTGACCCCGATCTTGACCCACCTGTTGTCATGCACACATACAAACAAGACAACAGCCGGATACTCCGGTGAGAATAAATCCCGTATAAATAATGTATACATGCAGTTAACTGAATTAACATAAAAGCATGAATTATATCTTATCACATGTAGCATAATAGAACAACATGTATCAATACCAATCTGTAAATAAAACATGAATCGTAATCTACGAAACATAAATCAATACAACTCTGTAATCAAGTTCTAGTCTCGATATCTAAGACTCGACTCATCTCTCATTCTAATCTAGGGATCCCGGTGAATAAGAACGTAACAAGTCTCCCACCTACTACTACCAGTCGCGGTGGCGGTACGTTCTTATTTCTGGACTTTGGTCTAGCTGTATCGAATAATCTACAATAAGAACAATATCTGTATCTTAAGCATATCGATACACCAAACGTCCAGTGTCTTGGCGTATCTACCAAGACTAAGCCTAATCTGACAATGTGCAATGGGTCAGTGACTATACTGTCAAAATCTAACCCCTCTGTCAGTGACTCTCACTCAATAGTTCTCTGCTTTCTACTTTTAATTCAATAGAATAAACATAATCATTAAAATACAAAGGTATAAAACAATACCATACAAGTATGTGGTTTAGGGAAACTCGAGTTAAATCTAACTCAAGTCGATCTCCCAATTAACATCAATTTATACATTTCTCTTCTCGGTCTGATGAAGACGAAGTCTTGTATTCCAATCTGTCCATACCCAGTCTGGTAATGACAATCGCATAAATACAATATTAGTATATAACTCAGTTCAAAACCTGTTCTGATCAATACTCAAATCAAACACAATCTGATTAATGTCAATGACATAATAATACAATCTCAATCAATACTGCATCTGATCAATATCAATCAACTGATGTTTCGACGGCATAATACTACCGTCTTGATAACCCCGTCAATCTCAACATCACAGATATAATATCAGAATTCATAATCAGTTTCAGTACAATTCATAATCTGAATAATAACACAACTCTGATATAGAATCTCAACTAAATCAACTCTGAAATTCATAATAATTGTATAACCAGTCTATTCTTTAATCTGACTTCAATTATACAATATCTACTGTAGCAGAAACATCATATCTGATTCGTATTCAATTCTGACAATATCATAATTTCAAATCATGTCTAAACGTAACAAAACTTAAGTTCAGTTGTAGCCTGCGTCGATAGGAACTCAGTACCGAAGTCGGATTTAAAAACAGACGGACGGATTTTTCGTAAATCTCGATCAAAATCAGAAGTTGCTTCTTCCGTTCCTTTCTTTCTTTTCTTCTGAGGATTAACGTTTGTATGTTTATATATATATATATATATATATATATATATATATATATACACGTTGAACGGTGATGGCAAGTGGCGTCGTGCATGTTCTGCACGTTGCGCGCATATGCGCGACCTTGTTCGCGCATATGCGCCGGTAGTTCGACTAGCATCTTCTGTTGGCTCGCGTATATGCGCCGATCATTCTGCCCAACCCGCGCATGTGCGTCATTTACGTCGCGCATATGCGCCGATCATTCTGGACGTTCCGCGCATGTGCGCGCATTCAAGTCGCGCATGTGCGCGCATGGTTCTGTCTTCCTCGCGCATGGGCGCCGATACATGTCGCGCATGCGCGCGGGGACTTCTCTTTGCACCTCTTTTGATTTTCTTTCGTCTTTCCCAGTCCGATCCGTTCCGTCTATAATCGTATCAATTATCACCCATAAATTATAATAATTATCGCCAAATCTTTTCAGATTAACCGGATAAACTTCTCGGGCCTTACAGTTATCTTGTAATATTTTCACCATAGTATAAAGATTGTTGCTCTATTTCCTGTGGACGTATGCAAATTGTCGAATCACGTAAATTTCTTGTGTCACATACCAAGTTCAACAATAATCAATCTCAAATTGTCCTCTGTTACTTGTTGTGATGTCACATACCAAGTTCAACAACAATCAATCTCAAATTGTCCTCTGTTACTTGTTGTGATGTATTCAAGCAAAAACTGTCGACATAATAATAGGAAAGCAGAGCAGCATGATTTAATATTCAACCTTCCAGTCCTACGGTAAAGTATATCTCTTATCCATGCCCTCTTTTCTAGTGATCTCATTTTACACACAAAGTTTCCATCTCCTACTTCGTAGATCCATTCAGTGCTCCTTGCTTTCCATATACTAGAAAATTTAATATCTGACCTACATCCATTTCTTGGCTGTCAATTGTTTTATTATTCTTTCGTATTTTGAAGTTTTCTTTTCTAAGGCATTTATTTACTTCTTTTTCTTTTTCATTTTCGTTTTATCCTTCTATTATGTTGCAGGCACAATACGCAGACAAAGCAGTGGAATCGATCTTCAAACATAGTGTGTTATTTTCTAAGCACTTTTAAACGCTTATCATTATGTTTTCATGTGATCTGATTGTACGGTATGTGCAGTGGACTGGAAGGCTCTAATTCTTCACCGCTGCGGAGAAATTCATCTGCCTCTGCAAGCATGAACAGACTTGCTTCAACCGGTGCAACTGCAACTCCAGGTCTTGAAATCATTTAATTCACGGAATAACATTGAAGCACACTTCATGATGAAAATATTTTATAGATGTACAGGTTGGACAAATATTTAATTATCATAAGCCAACATCATAAAACATTTTGCCGGTCAATGGTAATTTTGGTATCCAGACTTTTTCTCTGCAAAGATTGGATATCATATGAACAGACGGCATCTTTAGGGGAAAAAAATTATGGAAGTTCGAATTTGTCAAGTTTGAATACAAGTTAATATATTAGGTTATTACAATGTTTTCTCCCAAAGAGAACGGAGTTCCGGTCATGTCATGAAGCAAAGAAAAATATGTAACGTGTTTGGCCTTTTCAGTTGGATTGTGAATGAGATTCATTTGTCTTTAGGCAGCGAATGGCTTAACTGATTAAACCCAAGTGATTCTTGTTTTCCGAGTTGAAATCTTTGATAGAAGAAAATTTGAGTGCCGAAAGTTGAAAGATGTATTGCAAGAGTTTACCTGTTACGGCCCTATGTATAATGGGCCTAGGATAAAACAAGCCCATGAGTTTTAAAGCCTTTGAAAGAGGGCAATAAATAACATGTGAGGGACGGGAGTTGTTTTTCACTCTGTTCATTTGCTTAAATGTGGAGACTAGCTTGTGCTAGGGTGTACATACAAAGATTATCTATAGGTTTATTTTCAGTATGATTATACATTATTTTCACTCTGTTCATCTATTATTATCGTGTTTGCAACAATATCTTGCATGGGCAAAATGATAATTTAATATGTATCAGTCCAAAAGTATGAGTTCACTGCATTCAAGCCATACTATACTCAACCTCCTAAGATAGTTCAAGCTTTCTCTCTCTTTTCTTTCTCAAAATTCTTTATCTTTCAGCTCCTCTTAGGCGCACAAGCAGCTGGTGCTTTGATGAGAAGCTTTTTATACAGACACTTTACAAGGTATAGCATTTTCTTCAGAAGAATTTTTAAATACGTATTTGATGTTCTAAACTTAATATAAACGATACAGGTTCTAGTCAATGTATCAAAGATCAGTCCCATTGTCCTTTATCTGAGGGACATTGAGAAACTCCTCTACAAATCGCAGAGAGTATATAACTTGTTCCAGAAAATGCTGACGAAACTGTCTGGATCTATCCTGATCCTTGGCTCAAGAATCATTGACCCCGAAAATGAATGTGGATCATTAGATGAGAAAGTTTCTTCTTTATTCCCCTACAATATTGAAATAAGACCTCCAGAAGATGAAAATAATCATGTCAGCTGGAAGTCTCAGCTGGAGGAGGATATGAGGATGATTCAGTATCAAGATAACAGAAATCACATAGTCAAAGTGCTTGCCGCAAATGACATTGAGTGTGATGACCTGAGTTCAATCTGTGTGGCGGACACAAAAGTTCTAAGCAAATATATAGAAGAAATTGTAGTATCAGCTATCTCATACCATCTGATGAATACAAAGCAACATGAGTACAGAGGTGGCAAACTCATCATATCAGCTACCAGGTAAAGCTAGCTCCTTTTTTCTTATTCAAAAGGGCATCTGACTAAAAGCTGCTGACGTACTGCCCTGGCCTTTGGATTAGTTTGTCGCGTGGATTAAGCATTTTCCAGGAAGGTAAAAATTGTGGAAAGGACTCAGTGAAGCTTGAAGCCCAAACAGAAAAGGCTAAGGTTATTCTTAGTTTTCTATCTACTTGCAAGTATGTTGACAGAAAATTTAATTTCATCTTTGTCGGTGAACGATAATGAACATACAGGATGGAGAAGCTCTGAGATCAAGCGCTGAAACAAAAGATGAAACCTGCAAACCTGAAAGCAAGGGTGATGATTTAGTTTCAAAAACTCTAGTAAGTCAAATCATCCAGCTTTTCAACTCATATATTATGGTATTATGTGGATTTCTTTGAGATTGAAAATGGTGTTCAAGAAATCCTTTTATTTTTCTCTCACGGACAGTCACTCAAAACTAATCTTAATTAATATCATCTCATAGTACTTTGATGATGATGACGCAGCTGCAACAAATAATGAGCTACACTTTTACCTAAGTTATTAGTTGACAATAAGTGAGCTTACACTTATTAGTGTGAGACCCTAACACCTTCCCCCTTTCTTTCATTTTTGCATTATAAATGATGTGGCACTCGCTCTTTTTTAACTCATCAGGAAAGCCCTCCAGATAATGAATTTGAAAAGCGCATTCGGCAAGAAGTCATACCATCAAGTGAAATTGGAGTGACATTTGCAGACATAGGTGCCTTAGATGAGATTAAGGAATCTCTTCAGGAACTAGTAATGCTGCCTCTTCGTAGACCAGATCTTTTTGAGGGCGGCCTTTTGAAGCCTTGCCGAGGCATATTGCTTTTTGGACCTCCTGGTACTGGGAAGACGATGCTGGCCAAAGCTATCGCTAATGAAGCTGGAGCGAGTTTCATTAATGCTTCAATGTCTACTATTGCTTCTAAATGGTTCGGTGAAGATGAAAAGAACGTTAGAGCACTTTTCACTCTTGCAGCCAAGGTCTCTCCAACCATCATATTTGTAGATGAAGTAGACAGCATGCTTGGGCAGCGAAGCAAAGGCGGGGAGCATGAGGCCATGCGGAAAATAAAGAATGAGTTCATGACTCAGTGGGATGGATTACTGACAAAACCTGGAGAAAGAATTTTAGTGCTAGCAGCAACCAATAGACCTTTTGACCTTGATGAAGCAATCATTAGACGCTTTGAGAGAAGGTACGGATTCTAATTTTGGTGAGTCATGGTTTTTTTGGTTCGAGCAAATTATTGCTGGGTTCAGGTTTCAGCTGCCATTGGTTTAGTCCAAATTAATTTATGCAGAATAACCTAAGCCTATGCTTGAAACATTTCTATTCAATTGATAGTCACATTCCATTTCGGAGATCACTCACCACATATAACCATCAACTTACTTGAATCATGTTTCTTCCACGTGCCTAGAGTGACAACTGATGAAAACTCTTGATGATTAATCAGAATTATGGTTGGTTTACCATCTGTCGAGAACAGAGAGAAGATTTTAAGGACTCTAGTTGCCAAAGAGAAAGTTGATGAAGGATTAGACTTTGCAGAGCTCGCAAAAATGGCAGAGGGATATTGTGGAAGTGATTTAAAGGTTCTTTGTGCCTATTTTGTGATTCATATGTTTATTAGTTATATTTCTAAATTTTAACAAAAATTATGAAATAGAACCTTTGTGTTACTGCTGCTTATCGACCAGTTCGAGAATTTATACAGCAAGATAGGCTAAAAGATCAGGTAACTATGAAAATCATGGTAATTTATGTATTTGAAGTGTAACTTTGTGTGTTCTGACCTTTTTGTTTCACTCCTTCAATGTAGCAGGATAAGAAGCTTAGAACTGAGGAAGGGCAAGATTGTAGGGAAAATTCAGCCAAAGAACATGATATGGAAAGGAAATTTATTATCAGGCCATTGAACATGGAAGATTTTAAGGAGGCAAAAAAACAAGTAAAACATTCATTATTAACATGAAAATTGTCACCGTAGTATCATGAAGCCCTTTCGTTGAAAATCATAAAGGTTATTTCCAAGAATGACCATACATAAATCAAACAGAAAATAATATTATTATCATAAATCAATAAAAAGAAAAATACCAAATTATACTGTGCTTATTTCAATTTTCAAGTGTGTTGCATTTGCTCACGTCATCGTATGCCTGTTTCTTCATTCTTTACTGGCCATTTTTCACAATGTCAAATTTCAGATAAAAAAAAATTTCCCCCTAAACTATTGGTGTTACAGTTTAGCCAACAGAACTGACTCATTATGTATGTATGTTGATTGATTTTATTGTTTTTAATTATGCTAAATTAACTTTGTGAGGAGCCTCTGAGCGTTTGCTACAATATATTCTTCATGAAAAATGTACTGCCAAGGATTCTGACGTTGTCTTATGTCTGCATGAAAATGTAAGATCACATCATGAACTCTAACTAGTTTTTTTTTCCCAAAAAAAGTGAAGCGTTCGCAACAGCTATTTCTTAATTCAATTAATTGGGTTGCCATATGTGGATATGTATGTAGCATTTGACATCAGATTGAAAATTTTTCATGCAATGTTGCAGATTGCAGCTAGCTTTTCAGCTGAAGGGTCAGGCATGGCTGAATTGAAGCAATGGAACCAATTATTTGGGGAAGGTGGTTCGAGGAAGAAGGATCAATTATCTTACTTCTTGTAAGATTCAGGTCAGAATTCAGACAATCTCTTGAATTATACACATATATTCCTGTTGATCAAATACTGATCTATTTCCAAACATTTATAATAATGAATCGCTATGAGGTACTGCAGAAGCACTAAAAGCCTCAAGCCTTGTCATCAGATTCAGAGAAGTTAGATTGAAATGCATATTGTTAGCTGTGAAGTAATTCGTCAATTGTCTTGTGTCCATGTTTGTACTATTTTTTTTCGCCGCAATAAAAAGTTATTGACCTAAAATAATAGTCGATGGGAACGATGAATGTCTCCATGTACTTTTTCTTTTTTGATACAATGTACATACTAAGTATAATACTATGTAGAAATAGAAGTGGGGGAGGAAGGCTCTCAGCTGTATTTAAAAGTAAATAAGAAAGTTGTAGCTATTTACTATTTTTAACGTTAAATGGTCCTTTCCTTGATTTCATCCCTGCAAAGGATTGGTTTATGCGAGGATAGCTTGCAGTAAGATTGGAACTTTAGAGATTGTGTATGTAAAATATAATATCATTGTACCTTTAAAATTTGATCATGTATTAATTAACAGTCATTATTTCATTCTAAAGTTTATTTAATTACACTTTGTTGTATTATGACATTCTTTAAATTTCAAATTAAAACACTTGCAACTTGAAAGTTCTACCAAACAGTTATAAAATCATTGGCATCAGCTATGTTATTTTTTATCCAATGTTTAGATTTTTTATTTATCTTTTCATTATGTAAATTAATATTTTGTTTTTTTATGACTACTCATATTATAACATGTTTTTGATCCAATGATTTAGATTTTTTATTTTTCTTTTTATTATGTAAATTAAATTAATTAAAGTTTAGGAATAATCTATTATTGAATTGTGAATTTTCTTTGATATCTTTTTTTTTTTCATGTTCTCGTTAATTTTATTTTGTGATGTTGGCTATAACTTATGCGTATAAAAAAAATGCAAAGATTTATATTTGAAAATTACTTTAATAAAATATGGTCAAAAAATTTAAAAGTTTCTACTTTTTAAATCTATTTGCTTGTGACTGTTGGCTAGAATTTATGTTTTTAGAAAATTAAAGTTTTTTGCAATCAATATTTTTTGCGGTTTATATTTATAAATTATTTGAATAAGACACGATAAAGATTCGTTGTTATTATAGCCATTAATTTGGGTTGGGTCCATCGGGTTTGCCCACACCGCCAAACAATTTAAGTGAGTTGTGTTGAAATTTAGTTAACTCATTTAAATGTGGGCCTAAATGAGTCTGCACGAGTTTATATTACATATCTATATATCTAATATTATCGATTTTCAATGATGAATTCCTTATATAAATGAGAGAATATCGTCTTGATTTAAAATTGCAATGTGGGTTGTTGACATATCTTGGTAGTCATTAAAAATTGAGTGTCAAAGTTGATATTTGAATTGTGTTTTTGGATTCCTCACAATATTGTTTGTCGACATATTATTTTTAAGATATTTTTATCAGTATCGTGAGGGTTAAACATATTTATTACAATATATAAATATTATCATATCTTTAAATTAATTTTCACTTTCATGTTTGACACGTGTGAGTCTTGGCAAAATGAGAAACAATAAATTCAAACAAATGAATAGAAAAAATATGGAGTGAAACCAGAATTATGTGGTAGCAGGATTTAAAATATAAATCAATAAATTTTTAGTGAATTTATCGATATTAAGATGCATAACAAATCTTAAATCATAATATATAAAATTTTAACCTTATAAATGAAATAAATCAAACATATATGAAATATACAAAATGTTGTTATTGTGGGGCCCCGGGTCCGATATCTAATACTAATAATTATAATTGTAACAAACCAAATGATTTAGTAAATACATAATTTGTGGTTCACAAATTCACATAAACATCGTCAAAATAATTTAATAGTCTCAAATGTTTGAAATATAATTTTCAACATGCCAACAAAAAATAGTGAACCAAAGAAATCCAAACATCATCACATAGCTCCTAAGATCCGAGAATCCCACTCTAACTCGTATCTCCTCGCCTGGAGCTGGACTCTGGCATCCCAAACATCGCCTCACCTACCGTCAAGCACATGAAAACAAGAGGTAGCCGACGTGCTGGTGAGTATAAACCCAGTATGATACAATCAATAACATATGAGAATTAACATTTCAAATATCTCATATAAAATTCATAAAGATGCAATATAATGCAATGCATGATCAGAAGCTGTGGGCTATCAATAAATCTCAAGATCAAGTGAATCATCTGGTCATAGGGTACCCAAGGGAATAGAATCACCCAGCAACATCCACCGACTCATCCGCTCGGGGTGGGGTGCTGTGTTCTACAATCCCAGGACTATGGTGCGCCTATAGAGAGTGTTCAGGCCATAGCAGCGACCTCCGCATACATTATGCCAACTCAACTATAGCCCCATACGTCCAACAAATCAATAAATCAAGGCGACCTCCGCCATATCAAATCTGAATTAAAAAGTGGGTCAATATGCAAAGTAATGATGCAAATCAATATCATCATTTCGATATCATAATCAACTCATCTCAATACAATAATCATCATCAAATCACCAATAGTTCATTGAGCCATAGAGTTTTCAATTTAAAATAAAAATGATACTTTTACATCGTATGTTACCGACCGTAACATAGCTTTCAAATATTACCAAAAGAAGATCGAAATGTGTAGGTAAGAAGTCTTGAACCTTTGAATTCTATTATAACTCAAGAACTTTGATCATCTATCAAAACAAAGTAGTTTCTGTTCAAAATTCATAATTAATTCAATACTGCTTCGAATCAAGATCCGTAAATTTCTTAACCGTAATATGCCATAAAAACATTTATTGAATCATTTTATCAAACACATGACATGCGTGCTAAAGAGTTAGCTTCTTTACTTTGCCCTTACCTTCAATTCCATTTCTTTTCAAAATATCAATACATACAATAATAATACCATCAATCATTATATTAACAACTTTAAATCAACAGTCAAACCAAACAACACATTGTTTTCCCTTCAATCACTAAACCAAGGAAATAAGCTTTCTTACCTTGCTTATAAACTCTTGAGGAGAAGAACTTCTAATCTCCAAGCAAATATTAAGGCTTCAATCAAAGATTAATGTCTTGGAAGAAATTGGATTGAAGGAGAATGAAGAACCCTAGCTCTAAACCAATGGAGAGAAAAGAAGGAGAAAGAAAATGAGTAAAAAGATGATCCCATTCGATTTTATGTTTTCCCAAACCTCAAAACACGCTTTTTAACTTGCTGGGCGCTCGGGCGGTCACATATTACCGCCCTAGCTCCGAACTTACTGCCCACAAATCAAAAATTCAGAAGCAGTGGCGCTCGGGCGGCCGTTTCTTACCACTCGGGCGCCGCTCTGCGCACAGCTACTGTAAAGATCGCTTCTGAAACGCCTCTTCCCTTGAGAACTAGAAAAAGTGGTAAACAGGAAAGTTGTAGCCCTATGTCTTGGCTTTCATCTCCAATTAGCCTCATGTCATTTGAAGGTCTGAGTAAAAAGGTATACTCAATCTCCCAACATGTGTCATTGTAGGAACGACGATACGCACGACACACTTCAGGGCGCTTTTGGCTCGTTTTCCCTAATGATTTGAACAAAACTCAAAACATGAAAGTTATAGGCTTATGTCTTATCTTTCTAATGAAAGAGGCCTAACATCAATTGGATCAATATACAAAAAATTATGCTAAAAACCACAACTACTGCCACATTTTTCATACCGTTTCTGCACTTCCATTACCTATTTAGCTCAAATTCCACCTTTGATTCTACCCCTCCATTATCTATTCCATTCTATAACATTCATTATCATTCATACCATAACGTAAAGCCAAGAACCATCACAACTACTGCCACATTTTTTCAAAATTCGGGCATTACAGTTACAAATACAATCAAGTAATTTATTGTAATTGTGTTTAATCGTACAATATTGTCAAACTCAGTGATTATAGATTTAACATCTATTAAAGCAGCAAACTAAAGAGTTTGTCAATCAAACTAATTGAATAATGTCATATTCTTGAATTTCCTGATTAGTTTTTTTATCATGATTATTTGTTTCATTTAATATTTTAAATCATAAAGACACTATTACTATAACTAAAGACATGAATTTCTTTTTAAAAATGTTCATAAAGACTCAATCACTAACTCATACGGAAAAATAATTATCAACATACTATATTGAAAACATTCTAATTAATTCAGCACATATGCTGAAATTTTTCTAATTAATTAAGAAAAATTCATTTACAATAATCATATTTGATCTTTTTGGACTAATATCATTGTTTCATAAGATATTCATCACAATTATTTATTAGTATGTTAATATTTAACTCTGAATTATGATATATATATATTTTTTCTAAAAGTTCTTAAATAATTATTCAATATATTTATTTGAAACTTCGATATTAATATTTTCAAATATATATATATATATATTCTAAAAATGAATTAGGTAGGACATAAAAAAAATTACATAATTAAACAAAAGACAGAAAATAAAAACTAAATAATTGTCTATTACCTATAAATTACTAATATCAAGTTCTAAAATTGAAGTTGGTGAGAGTGGATACCATTATTTACTACAAAAAATCAAAAGCTAATGTTTGAATGAGACATAGTTGACTGCCACACTGCAAAGTTAGTGAAGTAAAAATGAAGGACAAAGTGAGTTAATAAAAATATTATAATGAGCTAAGCTGAATGAAAGTCATATATATAAGTATCTTACTTAGTATAAGTAGTTAAGTCACCTTATGTTTTGTCCCTGAACAAATTGAAATTTCATGCACTATAGTATTCTACGTTTTCTTAATTTTTCTCTTGATATCAAATTTAATTCCACCATCTATTGATCTTTAAATATATCTTAGAATTTTTTTCTAAGATCATAATCTTAAATGTGATCAATTAACCAAATAATTATTAGAATTGTATACAACAATAAATCGATTAATATATTTAAAGATAGAAAAAGTAATGTATTAACAACAATAAAAAAAGAATGTTAGAATTAACACAATGATTATCTAATGTCAATATTAAATTTTTCATATGTTTATTGAGATAAAAACTATGATGCACTACAAGAAAAACACGGATTAGAGACCGATTCGGTCTTTACAGCAAAATAGAGACCGATTAGCGACCGATTTGGTTGGTATCAATAACCTTGATCGTTAAATGTGAGAGACCGGTACGATTAATCGGTCTCTAAATTAGCGACCACATTTACGCGAGATCGATATTTTATATGCGGCTTCTACTTTAGATACCGACTAATTAAAGTCAATTTCTAATATAGAGACCAATTCATAATTTGGTCACTATATGAGAGACCGATGTCACACAATCAGTCTCTAAGTTAAAGATCAAATTTATGAAATTAGTCTCGAAATTAGATATTATTTTTCTTCCTTCAGCCTCTGTTATTTAGACAGATCCAAACACAAAACAATATGCATAATCAATCAATATAACCATCCAAAAAGCACAACACAGTATTAACATCAATACAACTACTCCAAGCCACAACTTATCATCACCAAAATCAATACAAATATTTATACCAACTATTCAAGTGTCATATATCCAAAACAAATGTCAATTCATTCTACAAAATATTCAACCACTTCCAAATTTTTCCAAGTCAATCCAATCGAAACTCAAACTTTAACTACTGGGACGGTGTCTAAGGAGCTTGAGTCTCATCAGAATTTATAATGGGTGGAGAAAAGTCTGGAAAAGCAGAAGGACGGTCTAGTGTTTGAGAAAACACCATACGAGCCATAAATTCACGCATCTTTTCCTCCAATTCAGTAACTCAAGTCTTCAAATCTGCATTCTCTGCCCTCAACTCTTGTATCTCAACACATGAGCTACTTGGACGAACCCTTCCTGTAGAAGCAGACATCACGTGAGGAAAGGACAACTTTTGATTGGGAGCCAAGTCCATAAATGCATCTTTTTTCATCCCTTCAACAACCTCGTAATATATGTCGTTTATGACATCTTGTGATGGAGTATGTGTCTCCTCCCCCTCTGTAGTAGCTTGTGATATCTCGAAAATTCTTGTGGTCATATTATCCTATGTCAAAGAAAAAAATTTCAGCAAGTAAAATTAAATCTAACAGAAAAAGATATGTTTTTAGTACTCAAGCATTGAAAATGGTGGAACTATATAATTTACTAATAACTTTTTAATACTTACATCTATAGCCTGGGATTCGAGCATCAACAAATGTTCCATCTTTGTGACGATGTGTAATTCGAAACACCTCCCAATAATCAGTTTTTCGCTTTAAATCCGCTTCCTACACAAACAAGTTCAAATATGCTAAGTTTGTAATATTAACGAATGAAATATATTATTTGAAACTCACCCATTTTAGATTATACTCAATTATAGTGTGATCAGGTCGTGTCCTTAGTAACTCCAGTGCATGTGCCAGCCACCTCACTATTTCTTTTATTTTTAGCTATCTCTGATTTTTTTTTCCCATTTTACCCCGCTCCAAACAATCTGTCATGCAGCCCATACATTAATAGGAACTTGTGTTGGCGGATGAATCTTTTTTCTCCATTTGTGCAACAATTTTTTGTATAGTTTTTGACAATACAAATTCAATATTGACTTAAATTGTTCCTCTTTCCCAGGTTGCCATGTATTGTATATCTTCTGCAATGTTTAAACCAACAAAAACAAAAAAAAATTGTTTCTACTATTATTATTAGTATTTAACTTCTTACCAGAAACTCTTTGTAGTAAAAATATTTTTCATCTTCATCTAAATGTCCCCATGTATGGCCAGATGCATACTGTCACAGTTTGAGCTTAGAAATGATATATGCAGAAACCCTATGTCTATGAGGAACAAAACTGCAATGAAATATTCATCAATATTTAAAACAGGAAAAAAATGAAAATGTATTGAATATTATAACATTTAATGATAATAAAATACTTATTACTTTATCAAAAAAAATACTTACTTATTACCCACTACTCTGAGCTCAATCCGATCTCCAACTTTTTCTTCTGCAATGTCAACCATGATGATGTCTGCAAAATCAAATCGTAACAAAAACAAGTTTGAAATATTACTCAATCACATAAAAAAATACATCATGGTCTTTTAATATGAAAGTTGTTATACAAGAAATAAATGTAAAATAAATATATCATAGTTCTCAATCATACAATTCAATTTTCATCATAATATGTATCATAATCATCAATAATTTCCAAGTTATCATGGTCTGACTCTATTACTACATCAATCTCATCATCAGTAGACATCCCTTCATCATCTAATCCATCATAAGTAACGTTTACATCTACAAGTAACTGTGATGTAGTTTGAACTTGTGAATCAAGTGAATGTCCCCCCGCTTCCTCGTTCTGAAAGGCATCGTTGGATATTTAGCGTAGAATACTTGACCTGCTTGTACCGCAAAAATGTAAGGTTCAAATTTATTGAATCTTCTATTTGCATTGACTTCAACTAACTTGTAGTTTGAATGTACTCTCGTACCAATCCTGGGCGTCAGATCATATAATGAACATTTGGAAAATACTATTCTCTTTATAGGTAAAGTTGGATATTCCACCTCGATGATTTCATCAAGCATACCATAGTAATCAAGTTCAGCAGTTAAGTTTCTAGATCCTTTCACACAAACACCTGAATTACTAGTCAATGTGACTGAATTACGCCGTGACACATGGAATTTGAAACCATTAACGTAGTAACCCGAGTACACTCTCGTGTTACGAAGAGGTCCGCTCGCAAAATCCTTTATCATGTACATTTGATTTTGGTTCCTTCGCTTGAAAGGTAAGATCTCACATAAAGTAAATAAGCTTAACATAAACCAACAAAATTGTATTACATCAACACTTACATGGCTTTCAAACCACGATGCAAAATTTGTATCCAAATTTTTGTCCACTTCATCGGGTAGAATTGCTGGATTTTTTTTTGCAATTCTTGTTTGTACATACTACAAATTAAAATTTTAAGCAACAATGATACTTCAAAAACAATTAGGAAAATAAATATTTTATGAAGTAGAATCTAACTCACTTTATGAAAGGTTTCACCTCATCACAGTTGAGGAGAATGTATGTCCTTGTTGCATGATATTCTTTGTCATCTAACCATCTAAAAGTATATACACCAATCGGTCTACCAGGGAATTTGAAAATAGAAAACATGTTTGAGTCTATCGGTCGAGCATCATCAGAATTTCGGGGACAGTTATGATGTCTAGTCTTCACACTGTCAGCAAAATAATATGCACAGAAAGAAGATGCTTCTTCAGCCAAATAAGCATTACATATTGACCCCTCAACCTTTGCTTTATTACGAATATTATTTTTTAGCCTCCTCAAAAAACGTTCAAATGGGTACATCCATCTATACTGAACAGGACCAGTTAGTCGTGCCTCATAAGCTAAATGAATTGGGAGATGCTCCATTGAATCAAAAAGCCTCGGTGGAAATATGCGCGCAAGTTTACAAAGTACAATAGGAAAGATTGTCTCTAAACGAACCATGTCAGCTGTTGTAATGACCCTCGACGTCATATCTCTAAGAACATACTCAATTCAGTGAGTGCCTGCCAAACATTATTAGGAAGTAGGTCATGGAAGGTTATTGGAATAAGTCTTTGCATGAATACATGACAATCATGACTCTTCATTCCAAATATTTTCCATTTTTTCATATCCACACATCGACCCATATTTGAGGTATATCCATTAAGGGAATTTGATGTTTTTCAACCAACTACACAATGCCTGCTTACTTTCTTTTTCCAATGTGTAACATGCCTTTGGAAATTTTTTGGATGCTTCATCCTGGTGTAACTTTGGTCTGCAATATTTTTAGTTAGATAAACATGTTAAATCTATTACAATTAAATAGTAGAATTTAGTGATGAGTAGGAATGTATTAATTCAATTTTAAATTTGGGTTTCCGGATTTTGTCAACATATATGCTATGTATTTTTCCATATTTTTATTTTATTTTATTTTAAAATATAAAATATCAAATAGATGAAGCTGATTTTTTTCTCTGCTACTTATGTGGAATATCAAGTATATACACTCAAATGTCTTATAAATTCTCATGATAAAGTAAAAGGTTATTTGCATAAATTTATTTGTTGGGTGCAATAATTGATCTTGTTGGGTAAAACTATTGAAATGTTGCGCTCGAGCTATTGTACTATTTAAAATATTTAAGTTACATTGTTACCATCATCTATAGCTTTCGGTAAAACAGTAAAAGCTTGATCCTGTAATTGTTATCAAAGCCAATGTCAAGAGTTTGATTTCATTGATTACAATTGGTACAATTATTAGGAGAGAGATTGTTGGGTACAATAATTTTTCCTGTTGGGTAGGAGATTGAGCTAGTGTATGTTTAAAAGATTTGATTTGCATCGTTACCATCAGTTTTAGCTTTTGGTAAAGCGGCAAATGCTTGGTCGTACATTATTTGATTGTAAAACTAGAATAAGCAATTGGTACCTTACATGTTACTTGATTTTTAAATTTAGAAGCATTCTTCATTTTTCAAATATTGTTGTAGATTGAATTATAATTGATTCTTTTCAAATTTAAGAAATACACAATAAAACTCATGTAAGTATTTTTAACAAAAACGTTTAAATAATTATTGTACTTTGTTAAGAAAATTATTACACTTAAATTTTGGTGATTGACAAAATCAAAACACCATCTAAATGTTTCAAGAAACAGCCGCAATCTATCTTGTATAATAGGAACAATTCAACTGTAAGGACCGTGTATCGTATTATCGTAAATCCTATATGATTATCGATAATTCATGAATTTGATATGTGATTATACATTTGATGTATATTATGACAATGAAATTGAGAAATGAATATTGAATATGAATTGACATTGTAAGAGCTCGATTGGAAAGGCCTGACGCCAATATAATACCCAAAACCAACATTTGGTACAGTACATGTGGCGCCCGGGCGGTAGAAAATGACCGCACGAGCGCCAGTGTGGAATATGGTGTGTTCTCGGACAGAACATGCCGCACCCGTGCGGTAATTTGTGACCGCTCGAGCGCGATATATATTTGACTCGGGGGCAGAACCTCTCGCGCTCGGGCGCGAGAATTCTACTGCCCGAGCGCCGAAGCGGTGATGAAAAGATTAAGTTCTTTCCATCTTCTTATCATTTTGTATTCGATAATCGAGAGAGAGAAACGAGAGATCTTCATTTTCTTTCGTCCAAATCGACTTCGAAACGTTGTCTAAACGCGAAACAAATTATATATTTGTGATCTTCGCGTCGAGGGCTTCTGACTGAGGTAATTTTCTTCTAGTTCCAGCAGCTCTAAATATCAAAGTGCTGGAATAGCATGTATTTGAAGTTGAATTTCTGATATGTAGTAGAATAACCGACAAGAAACTTGTATTCGAAGTCGAAATTGAATTATGATATGAATTTGATTTGATATGAATTTTTGAAGTTTCAAATGATATTTGAAACTCATATTAATGATTTTGGAGTATGTTATTGATTGAAATGAGTATGTTATTGATGTAGATAAAGTGTAATATCAATATCTTCAGGCTACATCAACTGGAAACGAAGAATTGAGGTATGTTGCGACCGGATAACATACGACAGGTATCTGTATTATAGGATATATGTCGGATTGATTTGATTGATTGGAATGAGATTATGTGTCTATATGCCTTATTTGTTGATTGATGTGGCATACATGACATTGAGATTGAGATATCGATGTATAAAATAAATGTTTTGTTAACACACATCATTTTATGCATACATCGATACATGACATGCACGTTGAGCTATGATCCTTGGATACCTTGATATGATTGGATTGGATTCCGAGGTTTGTGAACACAATCGCTATGCTGGTATTATATGACCCGTAAAGCATAGACAATTGTGGCCCCATATGATTGGATATGAGATTTGGGATTTGATGGCGCTTTGCTGACGCTATCATACGAGTATCCCATATTGGCCGGTGTGCCAGCTCGAGCATTAATTTGATAGCGATTCGATTGATTCTGACATGTGCTCAGTGGATGGGCATTTGACCTGATACCTCCACGACATACATGCATTGCATACCATATATCATTGTTTAGATACTTGTGGTATATATGATTGGTTGTTCCATACGGAGCTTTGCTCACCCCCAAGGGGGGCTGTTGTTGTCTTTGTGTGTGGACAATGGCAGGTACTCCAGGATATCAGGAGACCGGAGAGGGTACTTCTGGAGGGAGTCACAGTTTGAGTTGAGGTTTATGTTTTGTTCCCAGTATATATGTATATGTATCTTTATACCGGGGCATGTCCCGAGGATATGAGTTGTTTATATATGATTGGTGTTGATTACGTGGGGGCATGTTTATGACGTGAGATGAAATACTATTTTTAGTATTCAAATAAAATGATTTGGGCTCATTGTAAAGAAAATTTAAACTTGTTTTCCGCTGTAATTAGTTAACCCTAATCAGATTGCATTGTAATAACGATTAGGAGCTAAGGGCCCCACACCAGATGGTATCAGAGCATAGCTGGGAATGCTCGATTGAGTTTTGTGTACACTTGAATCGGCACAAATGAATTGTGCGCTTGTGTTTGATTTATTTGTATTACTTGCTCCTACTTGATTTGATTCGAGTAAGTATCTGATGAGATTGATGATATGATATGATGAGATTATGAAATTGATATTGATTTGTGATATTCATCATTTGATTTGTAGATGGATCCCACAAATGAAACTGCAAGTAGCAGTACTGAGAGGATAGTTGGACAATTTGAAGAATTGTCCATGGATGTAGTGATGGCTCGATTCCAGGATCTAAAACCACCGAGGTTCTTTGGCACTGAGAGTGCTGAAAGAGCTGAGGCCTGGCTGAAGGATATCGAGCACTTGTTTAATATTGTTGAGTATTCCAAGGCTCGGAGACTGAAACTTGCTTTGTATCAGCTGAAAGACCGAGCTAAATCTTGGTGGGAAGCCGCTGAGATTGGATTGAAAGAAGCCGAGATTGAAGTCACCTGTGATGTCTTCAAGGCCCAGTTTTTGGAGCAGTATTCTCCTCCTTCTTATTATACTGCACAAGAGAATTAATTTAATAATCTGCAGCAGGGAACGATGTCTGTTGCAAAGTATGCTTCGAAATTTTCTACTCTGTTGAAGTATGCACCTCACGTAGCTGGGAATGCGAGGGCAAAATATAACAGGTTTGTAAATGGATTACATCCTGCTTTATATACTTATGTTGTTTCTGGATTGCCTACCAGCTACGCAGAGGCAGTGTAACGAGCCAAGGCAGCCGAGGCTGGACTTAGGAGAGGAGGTACACAGTATACTCCTCCACCCCCAGTGTCAGCTCAGCAGCCTACTTTGCGACCGAGAGGTAAGAAGTTCAAGAAGACTGGCTCTGTTTCTTCGTCTTCTTCGAGCTCTAGTGGATCACAGAGAGGGAGTCATGTGATTGCTCCCTATTGTAGCCATTGTGGAGGCAAACATACTATCGAGCAGTGTCGAGGTATGTTTGGTACTTGTTATCAATGTGGGCAGGAAGACCATTTCTCTCGAGTATGTCCGAACAGGGGTACGACTTCTGCTCAACCCCAGCCAAGATTTAGAGGTGGCCCTAGTATGATGAGACCTACTGTTCCTGCTCCATCCTTTCAGCAGTCGAGTGTCCCACGATATCGAGGACCGGGTGGTCAGAGTGCCCAAGTTCCTCCTCAAGTGAGAGTGTATGTCATGACTGAGGATCAGGCGAGAGAAGCTCCTGGAGGCGTGATTGCAGGTATTTGCACGCTTTGCGATTATCCTGCACGTATTTTATTTGATACAGGAGCATCTCATTCATTCATATCTCATGCATTTGTTGCATCTCATGATATTGAGTGTACCCCGTTGTATGATACTTTGTCGATAGCCACGCCAGCAGGGAAGATTATCTTGTCTGAAAGAGTTGTGCATAATTGTGTATTGATATATGAGGATAATGTGGTATTTCTGAATTTGATTGTCCTCCCAATGCACGACTTTGATTGTATTGTTGGCATGGATATCTTGATGACAAATCGAGCTACTGTTGATTGTTGTCCTGGAGTGGTTCGATTTCGACCGATTGATGGACCCAAGTGGAATTTTTATGGCAAGGGTTCCCAAGCCAAAATTCCATTGGTATCTTCCTTGGAAATGTCCCGATTGTTGACTAGCGGAGATGAAGGTTATCTTATCTACGCTATTGATATTTTGAAGAAGGAGTCTTCTTTATCTGAGATTCCAGTTGCAAAAGAATTCCCGGATGTATTTCCCGATGAGATTCCTGATTTTCCTCCTCATCGAGAAGTTGAGTTTAGTGTTGATCTTGTGCCGGGGACTGCTCCCATATCTAAAGCTCCCTATCGTATGGCACCTCTGGAATTGAAAGAATTGAAAGAACAATTACAGGATCTTCTCGATAAGGGATATATTCGACCGAGTGTATCACCTTGGGGAGCTCCAGTTTTATTTGTCTGAAAGAAAGATGGTACTATGCGAATGTGTATTGATTATAGGCAACTGAATCGGGCTACTGTGAAAAACAAGTACCCACTTCCCCGTATTGATGACTTATTTGATCAGCTTCAGGGTACTTCTGTATACTCGAAGATTGATCTTCGTTCTGGGTATCATCAAGTACGAGTTCGAGACGAAGATGTGCCCAAAACTGCTTTTCGTACGAGGTATGGCCACTATGAATTCTTGGTTATACCTTTTGGTCTCACGAATGCTCCTGCTATCTTTATGGACTTAATGAATCGTGTCTTTCGAGATTATCTTGATCGATTCGTTATCGTCTTTATTGATGATATTCTTGTTTATTCGAAATCGAAAAAGGAGCATACTGAACATTTGAGATTGGTACTTCAAACTTTTCGTACTAGTCATTTATATGCTAAATTGTCCAAATGCGAATTCTGGATGGACAAAGTGGTATTTTTGGGCCACGTCATTTCGAGACATGGCATATCTGTTGATCCTGCGAAGGTCGAAGCTGTATTGAATTGGCCGAGACCTACGAATGTTCCTGAGATCCGTAGCTTCATGGGTTTAGCGGGATATTATCGTCGCTTTATTGAGGGATTTTCGAAAATAGCTAAACCTATTACTCAACTGACACAGAAGAATCAGTGATTCATTTGGTCAGATGAATGTGAAGCTAGTTTTCTTGAATTGAAGACGAGATTGACCACAGCACCTGTGCTTACTATTCCCTCAGGTACCGGAGGATTTGTGGTGTGTACAGATGCATCTGGTAAAGGTTTGGGCTGTGTTCTGATGCAACATGGCAAAGTGGTTGCTTATGCGTCTCGTCAATTGAAATCTCATGAAACTCGTTATCCTGTTCATGATCTCGAATTGGCCGCCATTGTGTTTGCTCTGAAGATTTGGCGCCATTATTTGTACGGAGAAAAGTTTGTTATCTATTCGGACCATAAAAGTCTGAAATATCTCTTTTCTCAACCTGATTTGAATATGAGGCAACGCAGGTGGATGGATCTCTTGAAGGACTTTGATTGTGAGATTCAATATCACCCTGGATCGGTGAATGTTACTGCGGATGCCCTTAGTCGGAAAGTTCATGATTCTGTTTTAGCATCTGTTTGTGTCGCCAAGGTACATGAAGATATATGTACTTCTGGTTGGATTTTTCACTCGAATTGGAATTTTGTCACTGTCTCAGCATTGCAAATTGAGCCGAACTTGATATCGAAAATAAGAAAGGGCCAACGAAGCGATGCTCAGATCCAAAAGTCGAAAGAACTTGTATCTGCAGGACATCAGTCTGGATTTCAGATTTCGCCTGATGGTTCTTTACGATGTAATGGTTGGCTAGTAGTTCCTGACGACTCTAAGTTGAAATCTGCCCTTCTTCGTGAAGCACATTGTAGCAAATACAGTATTCACCCTGGAGGTCGAAAGATGTATTTGACATTGAGACCTCAATTCTAGTGGAAACGTATGAAGAAGGACATTGCTGAGTTTATTTCGAAATGTCTTGTCTGCCAGCAAGTAAAAGCCGAGAGAATGAAACCGGGAGGATTGCTCCATAGTCTTGAAATCCCGAAATGGAATTGGGAACATATTGCTATGGATTTTGTGTCTCATTTACCTCGCTCGCCCAAAGGCTGTGATGCTATTTGGGTGATTATTGATCGGCTTTCCAAATCTGCGCATTTTATTCCGTACGAACGGACTTATCCTTATAAGAGAATGGTTTGTTTATACATTGAGAATGTTGTGAGACTGCATGGTGTGCCAGTCTCGATTGTATCTGATCGTGATCCCAGATTTGCTTCTAAATTCTGGGGTAGTTTTCAGGAGGCGATGGGTACGCATTTGGCTATGAGTACTGCTTATCATCCTCAAACTGATGGCCAAACTGAGCGTACGATCCAGACTCTAGAGGATATGTTGCGTGCGATTGTGATGGACTTCAGAATAGGATGGCAAGATGCCTTACCATTGGTCGAATTTTCTTATAATAATAGCTTTCAGACGAGTATCAGTATGGCACCGTTTGAAGCTCTATATGGGAGACGATGTAGATCATCGTTATTCTGGGATGAGATTGGTGAGAGACAATTGACTGGACCTGAAATGATACAGGAAATGAACGATAAGGTTCAGTTGATTCGGCAGCGGATGAAAGCTGCTCAGGATCGTCAAACGAGTTATGCGAATAAACGAAGACGACCCTTGGAATTCTAGAAAGGTGACAGAGTGTTTTTGAAAATATCTCCCTTTAGAGGCACTGTTCGATTTGCATGCGAGGGAAACTATCTCCTCGTTATGTTGGTCCATACGAAATTCTGGATCGAGTTGGTGATCTTGCGTATCGATTGGCATTGCCACCAGCTCTATCTGCTATTCACGATGTGTTTCATGTTTCTATGCTGAGGAAATATGAACCGGATCCATCACATGTACTTGCACCTGATGAGGTGGAACTTGATCCTTCTCTTTCCTATGTCGAACAACCTGTTCGAATTATGGATCGAAAGGAAAAGATATTGAGAAATAAATCGATTCCTTTAGTACGAGTGCAATGGACACGACATGGTGTTGAAGAATCAACGTGGGAATTGGAGAGCAAGATGCGAGATTCATATCCGCATTTGTTTGATTTTATGACATCTGTTCCATTGTATTCGATGTATTCTGATCCTTTTTCTGATTTTAGTTTTGATATGTACTATAACTGGTGACATATGTATGTTTGCCAATGTTATGTATATAGAGATGTTTGAGATTTCGAGGACGAAATCTTTTAAGAGGGGGAGAAATGTAAGGACCGTGTATCGTATTATCGTAAATCCTATATGATTATCGATAATTCATGAATTTGATATGTGATTATACATTTGATGTATATTATGACAATGAAATTGAGAAATAAATATTGAATATGAATTGACGTTGTAAGAGCTCGATTGGAAAGGTCGGACGCCAATATAATACCCAAAACCAACATTTGGTAGAGTACATGTGGCGCCCGGGTGGTAGAAAATGACCGCCCGAGCGCCAGTGTGGAATATGGTGTGTTCTCGGACCGAACATGCCGCACCCGTGCGGTAATTTGTGACCGCTCGAGCGCGATATATATTTGACTCGGGGGCAGAACCTCTCGCGCTCGGGCGCGAGAATTCTACTGCCCGAGCGCCGAAGCGGTGATGAAAAGATTAAGTTCTTTCCATCTTCTTATCATTTTGTATTCGATAATCGAGAGAGAGAAACGAGAGATCTTCATTTTCTTTCGTCCAAATCGACTTCGAAACGTTGTCTAAACGCGAAACAAATTATATATTTGTGATCTTCGCGTCGAGGGCTTCTAACTGAGGTAATTTTCTTCTAGTTCCAGCAGCTCTAAATATCAAAGTGCTGGAATAGCATGTATTTGAAGTTGAATTTCTGATATGTAGTAGAATAACCGACAAGAAACTTGTATTCGAAGTCGAAATTGAATTATGATATGAATTTGATTTGATATGAATTTTTGAAGTTTCAAATGATATTTGAAACTCATATTAATGATTTTGGAGTATGTTATTGATTGAAATGAGTATGTTATTGATGTAGATAAAGTGTAATATCAATATCTTCAGGCTACATCAACTGGAAACGAAGAATTGAGGTATGTTGCGACCGGATAACATACGACAGGTATCTGTATTATAGGATATATGTCGGATTGATTTGATTGATTGGAATGAGATTATGTGTCTATATGCCTTATTTGTTGATTGATGTGGCATACATGACATTGAGATTGAGATATCGATGTATAAAATAAATGTTTTGTTAACACACATCATTTTATGCATACATCGATACATGACATGCACGTTGAGCTATGATCCTTGGATACCTTGATATGATTGGATTGGATTCCGAGGTTTGTGAACACAATCGCTATGCTGGTATTATATGACCCGTAAAGCATAGACAATTGTGGCCCCATATGATTGGATATGAGATTTGGGATTTGATGGCGCTTTGCCGACGCTATCATACGAGTATCCCATATTGGCCGGTGTGCCAGCTCGAGCATTGATTTGATAGCGATTCGATTGATTCTGACATGTGCTCAGTGGATGGGCATTTGACCTGATACCTCCACGACATACATGCATTGCATACCATATATCATTGTTTAGATACTTGTGGTATATGATTGGTTGTTCCATACGGAGCTTTGCTCACCCCCAAGGGGGGCTGTTGTTGTCTTTGTGTGTGGACAATGGCAGGTACTCCAGGATATCAGGAGACCGGAGAGGGTACTTCTGGAGGGAGTCACAGTTTGAGTTGAGGTTTATGTTTTGTTCCCAGTATATATGTATATGTATCTTTATACCGGGGCATGTCCCGAGGATATGAGTTGTTTGTATATGATTGGTGTTGATTACGTGGGGGCATGTTTATGACGTGAGATGAAATACTATTTTTAGTATTCAAATAAAATGATTTGGGCTCATTGTAAAGAAAATTTAAACTCGTTTTCCGCTGTAATTAGTTAACCCTAATCAGATTGCATTATAATAACGATTAGGAGCTAAGGGCCCCACACTAGACCGCTTGGATTTCAACCGCTTGCAGCAGAAGAGTTTCAACCGTTAAAATTTTTTCAACCAGCTGTTCAAAGATTTCAAGCGCTTCATTAAAGAGCCATTTATTTTGCATTAAATGAAGTACATTCTCTTACCGGTTCAGGACATTCAATTGTTTTGCACCGCTTCAAGTCAACCATGTTTGGCTCCAGTCCGGGTAAAGATCATTTATGTCAATATCCCAAAAAGGAAAGATTGCTTAAATATCCTACAAGTTCTGATGGAGCTAACAGTTACTACAAAAGAATACTCAGCAGCAACTCTTCAAATGAACGGGATTCAAAGTCACACAAACAAAGAAAACATTAAATGTCTTTGCAGCTGATAGTGACACATCAGTTCAACGCTTAAGGTTTATGTTACACATCTTTTGTCGACCGTTGGACTGAAAGGTCAAAAAAATTTCGGCCTATTATTTTTATATCATATTTAAAATAATTATGAATCAAATTTTCATTATTTTGAGTTGGTATTTGTTATGAAAAAACATCGTGAATAAATTGGATTTGAACATTCTTATATCTATGTATATCACATCTTAATATATCATCCTAAGTCAAGGTAATAAAAAAATTAAAAAATGAACTTATTCATCTTTAATGTGCACAAATTATCTATTGAAAATATATGTCGATTAAGACAATGAAGTAGAGTATATATTTATATATAGAACAAAATATATAGACAAGAAAAAAAAATTCTAGACATGAATATTTTTTTTATATATACCTTTTTACAGTGAGATGAAGAAGATTAAAGAGAAAAAATACTAACTCTTTTGTGTTACAAAAAAAAAAAGAATTGAAGAAGTGTTGTTTTTCATACAATGAATTCAGTTTCCAAATTAAATGTATTATACTATAAAATTATATTTAATATTCAAACTTTATAAATGCAATGATTTTTTCTCAAAATAAGGATACATAAATTATTCCGTGAAAATATTTTAACAATTAAGAAAATTAAAGATATTATTCTATGGAGATAATGCCAGTATGATATTAGGAATTTAATTGTGCTCATTATACTTATGAGTTAATATGAAATATTAAAATAGGTGTCATTAGAGTCAGTAAAAAGATGATTTATTGCCAAAAATATTATTATTATAAATTGCAAATAAATGACAACATTCAATCAATATTTTTTTATCAGTACGTCAATACTTTTTATATGATGATAGATTGTTATAATAATATGTATTTTATATGTTGTCAAGTATAAATATCTAATAAATTCAAGGCGACTAGGAAAGTAGAAACATTAGTAGCAATTATTGTCAGTTTTTACATGAAAGAGAATAATAGCTAACAACATTGTAAATAAAAAAATTACAGATCGTTGTTTGTCCAAAACATTGTAATAATTGAATATTATACTAAAATATATGCATTTGCATGTTGAGAGAATATGACAAATAAAAAAAACAATATGATAAAAAATAAATGAGAAAAATTTGAGTAGTAGAAATCTTTTTTTAAAAATTAAAAATATAATTTTTCCAAATTAGTTACATATGCATAATTAACATGAATTTTTGTCAAAATTTACAATATTGTTATCATTATCTTTTGTTGAGTTAATTAATTTTATTTCAAATTCTAATTACTCCAACATATGTTTTTCACGTGCATTATTTCTAGTAACATTAAATAGAGTTGATTAGATCATTTTGAATTTAATAAAGAGAATTTTTCAAAAAACAATTGAATTCATATTGATTGTCTTCTTCTTCTTTCTTCTATACAAGATAGAGTTTATATCATTTCATGGTTATGAAACTTGTGATTTGTAGTGATGCTATCACAAATTGGGAGTTGTTGTGTGTGTGTGTGTGTGTGTATATCATGTGCATCAAGTGCGGGAAAAATTCGTCTTAAGAACAAAGTGATCTCTCTTGTCTCGACTTAAAATTTGCTAACATTCCTTTTGAGTGTTGCCATCTTCGAATTGCAGATCCCATGAATGGTTTATTGGATAATCCACACCAACAATCTTAAGAAGAATTTCATGATTTTCCAAGCAATTCTCCTTGATGACCCACACATGCATAAAGAGATGAAGTTCTTGTTCCAATTTCCAATTGTGGCGCCCCAAACCTCGCCACGTAATCATACAACATGTGACGTCATATGCATAAAAAATTTCTTTTCGAAGACGTAATAATATAATGCATATATGACAAAATAATGCCATCACCACACTATCTACGTCAGTGTAGCAGAAACAGTTTAATAAATACACACATACAACTCAAATAAGACAATGAACTATACTGTCTCTATCTACTATTAACTACAGGACTGTTTGACTAGACACACCTAGTCTTTCAACTCTATCATGTCTCACTGCATAGTCCTGTAATCTGTCCAACAGAAACAGCCCGCAAAGGGTGAGCATACACAACAATCATCATCGTAATACACAATAATCTTCTCTACTTCGTTAAAATCATACACTACTCAACAATCTTCAATTTCAGTATGATTTAACAATTTATTGGATTTATTCCAGAAATCGACGAATTTCAAACATCACCAAAAATATAAAATTTATACCTCAAATCAAAGACCTCGTGTCAACGATCCCAGAACTGAAGTCGGTTTGTCGATTGGATAAACCGATAAATCGCACGATCGAAAAAAAAATTGAAATGCTATTTTTTTTATTCTCTCCTCTCTCGTAGCGCTGTTCCTTCGTTTTCTTCTGTGCCAACCGCCACAAATTTTTTTTTTAATTTTCTCTTTTTTAAAAAAAAATATTATATTATATTATATTATATTAATAATATAATATAATATAATATATTTAAGATTTTAACACCGGTAAATCTCTTTGGACTAGTCAAACGATCAAATTTTTCAAAACTCAAAACATGAAACTTCTATATCTTTGAGTTTTCTACGTTATATCCAAATTTCAAATAATTTGGATTTCATATGACCAACATATGTCATATTTCATTCTTTAAAAATCATTAATTATTTAGTAATCTCATATTACTAAATCAACAACTTGTGATATTACTTCAGGCATACTGTTCTTGTTTGTGCTTCATGAAGTCGAAGAAAAGCTAGCCGAATGAGAAAAAGAAGAAGTCAAGGCAGAATGATGAATTTATTATTGTCTGCACATGGAATTAATAATGAACGCTGTTAGATTTTCTGTTATGTCAAGAAGATGGCACCGTTCCCATCATGCCACCATAAACGTTGATCTCGGCGAGATATTTTTCGTCAAGTAGGAAGATTTGTAGCGATGCGTGGAAATTGGTAGCTACATTACAACAAAAATGACTTTTCGCAGCGCGCATATTCTCTTTCAGCTGCGTACATTGCACGCTGCACAACTGCAAGCTGTTGAAAGTTCAAGATTATCCGCGGCGTACATATGCACGCTGTTAATATTATTATCTGCGGCGTGTATATGCACACCGTTAATACAATTATCTGCAGCGTGCAATGTACGCCGTTAATATTCTATCTTAAATTTCAATAATTAGCGACGGTTTTTTATGAACCGTCGTTATTTTAGTGACGGTTTAGCAACGGTTTTACGTTTAACGACCGTCGCTAAGTTTAGCGAAGGTATATCATAATCCGTTGCTAATATTTTTGTTAAAATAAAAAAAAAACATTTTTTAAATTTAATATATTTTTTAAAAAAACTAACAATAATCTTAATTAACACTTAAAAATTAATCAAAAATTAAAACGAAAAAACGTACCCTAAATCGAAACTAAAATCGTGTAAGAGAGAATTTTAAGTGTTGTGAAGTGGTGTGGAGGAAAATAGATTGAAAATGCATATATTTATAGACATTTTGCGACGGTTTTTGGTATAACCGTCACTAATTTGTTTGTTAAACCGTCGCTAAACATCGTGTGGTAATACGGCTATTAGAGGCGATTTTATTAAAACCGTCGTTACTTTAAATTTAGCGACGGTTTTCTCGACGGTGTATTTTAAATCGTCGCTAAATTTAAATTAGCGACGGTTGTACCAAAACCGTCGCTACATTTAGCAATCGTCGCTAATTTTAAAATTGTTCTAAATAATTGAGCGCCCATTTTTCGCAGCGTACTAATATGTATGCCGTGAATAATAATATTGACAGCATGTGATTAATGTACGGCGTGCCTTTATTGTGAGCTGCGAAAATTGCATAGGTTATTAACAGCTCACATATAACTGCACGCTGTCGTTTATATAATTTATTAACAACACACATAAATGCATGATGCAGATATTACTATCCGCAGCGTGCTTTTAATGCACGCCGTTATTTCTGTCAAGTGCAACAATATTAACAGCGCACATATGGGCGCACGCAGTTAAAAGTAATATTTGCAGCGTGCTTTTAATGCACGCTGTTGATGACGTACTGCGAAAAATCATTTTTCTTGTAGTGTAAGGCTCTAAGCTTGAAAATATGATGAAATATCATACATGATTTTCAGATCATAAAGACTAAAGGTTATTTTCATTGACAAATACATGGAAACTGATTCGATCTCAGTCGATGCTCCATTATTGTCTACTTTCAAATACTACGGTTTGAAATTTCAAATGCTTTCTTTTGTTATAATCCTTAAATTTAAAGTTCATTCAAATTCATTTAATTTCATTTAATTGAAAAAATAGGAATATGTTGATTTTCCTGTGCAAAATGCAACGATTGTAAGTTATGAATCACGAGGATTATGCCAACTCACTAATCTAAAGAGGTCCATTCAAGTGGTTTCTTGGTTCAAAAATCCAATCTTTGTGGATTAAATTTAGAAAAATTCTTGAATTTAAAGAAACATAACATCGGAACGAGACTCGATATCTTATTTTTTTGGACTATAGATCGGAAAAAATTATTAATCATAAATTTAAAATTAACTATATCAAATGGGATAATAGTTGAAGCATAAATGGTCTCAATAACTATGGATTTTTTGTTGAAAAGACAATAACACATGAGTTGTTCCATTCATTGGGAATATGGCTCCTTAAATCAGAGATAAGAATATTTCATAATATTCATTGATGATAGTATAAGATATGATATCTATATCATGCAAAATGAAAGATGAAGTTTTTGTAGCTTCTAATAAACAAAAGAATGATGTATCAATTATATACAACATGTTCTATATGTTGTAACAAGTTGTACTTTTGTCGTTTAATTCTAGTTTAATTTTTAAGTTATATACGCTTAAAGCTTTGAATTTGCAAGATATTAAATATTAAATCAAGTTTTATAAACTTTTACTCTTCAAATTTAAATTGTGAATGCAATTTGAGATTCCAAGTTTAAATTTTGTAAGCTAACACGTTTAAATCTAAATTTGCAATGATTTAAAATCTTGAATTTAGATTTCTAAAATAAAACGCTTAAATGACAAGTGAAGTGACAAACTTGGATAATATAATGTTTTCAAATGTGAAAATAGTGTACAAGGTTTAAATTCTTTAAAAGGAACAACTAATCCAAACTTAGCAAGATATAAAATCTTAAATTCAGATTTATAAATTCATGTTGCTTAGAATTTGATAAAATTATAAATTATATAAACAATTGTGTTTAAATCCAAACTTAACAAGACATAAAATCTTGAATTTGGATTTCTAAGTTATGATGCTTAGAATTTATTATGATTACCCAAAGATTGTGAGGGAAGTCGTATAAAACAACATTCTCAGAGAATAAAAACAAAAGAAAAATAATGTAATTCATTTTCATTTGTCACGATGTTATAAAGTCCAATAAATAATTCGAAGTGCGAGGGTGTCTTATTTAAGGAAGAAATATGATGGTAAAATAAGGCACAAAATTGAATGAATGATGGTAAGTTTGGGACATGTACGTCGAATACAAAATATCATGCTAAACTTGATCTCGAGTCATGTTATCATTTTTATTGATTAAAATCATAAGATAACTTAACATATCCATTATAATATTTTTGATAGATGTCAAGCATATAGTTTGTCAATAGGAATGCATTTAAAATCTATAAAATAAAGTTTTATTGTGGCAATCAAATCTTGTTGATTGGAGATCCCCAAGATCTTGGATCAATGTGACAACTAAATTATGAGAACTTGTGCTAGCACTTGTGAGTTACTCTCTTCTCATTCCTAGAACAAAAATTGTTGTTTTCTAAAAATGTAGTGAGAATAAATGTACTTATAATGGTTCATTTCTTGTAAAAGGCAGAGTTTGTAGGATACTCGTAAAAGGAGACCACTTACATAAGTGTGAGGACGCACTGCCTCAATAAAACACTTATGAAACCAAGATGTGTTTCATGGCCAAAACGGACACAATCGGAATACAAAAACAAAATGATAGGGAAGTTATCGTATATGTACTGTTGTCTGATTATATACAAACAGCCAAGAAGTTCAAGATATCATGTTCACTCCGTGACCTAGTAAATCTAATAGTATTCTACTTAGGAAGGTTCAAAACCAAAGGCTACCTCTTCCGATGCAATAGTTTTCCGTGTAAACTATATTTTCGACATCACATGCATTCGTGCATTAATTTCATTCATGTAGGCTGGAATTAATTAGTTGGCTTGATGAATGGAATTAAACAAGCAAATGAAGGAAAACCGGAAACGATAGCATCAGAGGAAAAATCGAGCTCCGAACGCACATTATAGACGCTGGAGTGCCCAAATGGAAAAAAACTCATATAAATGGAAAAACATGTCCCTTCAGAATAATAACATTAATTAAATATGCTTAGATCATTTTGAATCTAATTTTTAAAGAGAATTCTGCAAAAATATTTGCATTAACATGGAGTGTCTTTTTCTTATTTCTTCTAGAGAAATGATAGTTTATATCATCTTATGTTTATGAAACTTGTGATTTGTAATGTTAGTCACAAGTTGGAAGTTGTTGTATACGATTATCATATTCTGCGAACACCGAAGTGTTGAGAAATTTGTCTCAAGGGCAAAGAGATCTCTCTAGCCTCGACTTAAAATTTGCTAACATTCTTTTCTAGCATTGTCATTTTCAGATTGCAGATCTCGTGAATGGTTTATTGGAGAATCCACACTTATACACATTGCAGTGGTACCTCCTGTTATCCTACAATGTTTGTTACAACTAGAGAAGACAGAACGATATTATGGCACATGAAATTAGGACCCATAAGTGAAAGGGGTTTGATCGAACTATGTAAACAAAGAGTCTTGGGCAACGACCAGATCAGTAAGCTAGAATTTTGTGGGCATTGTTTGTTTGGGAAAAAAACGTCCCGCTTGAAATTTAAAAAGGGCATTCATAGGACCAAGGGAATACGTGATTACTTGCACTCAGATGTTTGGGGGAGATCTATGATTGTTTCTCATGCTAGATTTAGTTTTTTTATCATCTTTATAGATGAATTATCTAGAAGGGTGTGGCAGTACATGATGAAACAATAAACGAGTCTCTTAAAAGGTTTATAGAGTAGAAGGCATCGGAGGAGAATCAAACGGGAAAGAAATTTAAGCGGTTGAGGACGGATAATGGTCTTGAATATGTTGACCATGAGTTTACGGATTTGTGTAAGAAATCTGGGATAAAAAGGAAATATTCAATCAAGGGAGCACCGAAACAAAATGGGCTTGTGGAAATGATGAATAGAACTTTTCTCGTATGTGTTAGGTGTGTGCTTTCAAGTGATAAGCTTCCAAACATGTTTTGGGCTGAGGCTACAAGCACGACATGCTACCTCATCAGCAACCAATGTCCATCAACAGCTTTGGGATTCAAAACACCGATGGAAGTTTGTTCGGGTAAACCTAACCTCTCAGAAAATTTGGGTGCACGACAAATGAGGTCAAATTAGAACCGAGGGCAAAGAAGGCAATCTCACTTGGATATTTGGATGGGGTTAAGGGCCATAGAGTTTGGATTCAAGAGCAAGGTGTTGGTAAATGCGTCATAAGTCGAGATATTATACCTATTTGGTTATGCGGATTTAATTGCATATGCATTGAATGCAGCTGAAATGATCAGCGGTGATGGTCCTAAGTCCTACCCGAAAGAAGTACTTTTCCACGAAATTGATATGTCGACATCAGTTATGAGTGGGGATTTGAACTCTTTATACAAGAATGATATTTAGGAAGACTAAGTGGAGCTTCCTAAAGGACAAAACATAATGGGATGTAAGTGGATGTTCAAGAGAAAGGAAGGCATACCTGGAGTTGTAAAGGAGAGACACAAATCTAGGTCAGTGGCCAAGTAGAGAAACACATTTCCATTAGAGTCTTGTTGAACTCACAGCAAATCAAGACCTGGAATTGGAACAGATGGACGTAAAAACATCGTTTTTACATGGTCAATTTGTAGAGAACATCTTCATGAAGCAACCGGAACAATAGTTGTGTCTACTTTAAAAAGATACATGGTGGTTGTGCGATTTACTTGTTATTATGTGTGGATGACATATTAATAGCTTGCAAGTATGTGAATGAAATAATGAGGCTAAAGGATCATTTGAGAAGGACTTGAGACCTGCATAAAGGATTTTGGGAATGCAGATTCGAAGGGATGCAGAGAAGAAGCTTATGCATATATCAAAGGAATAATGGACAGATTTAATATGATTGAGTCCAAGGCAGTCATGACTCCTTTAGCTACGCACTTTAAGTAGTCATATATGTTATGGTCTATATCTAGCATGTGAGAACCCGAATTTCTAGCATTTCAGCAGCAATGCAAAATTCCAGCAGAAGCTAATATTTCAGAAGCTGGTATTTTTCCAGCAAATTAGAATCAAGCAGCAGACAACAGATAAAATCCAGCAGCAGAAGAACGAGATTCCAGCAGACAGTTACTAATTCAACTCATGACTTGTAACTGAAGCATTTAACATGGAATAAAGGCTGTTAATAGCATATTATGGCCATTAATTGGGAGGCTAACAGTCAGAATTTTGCCTATAAATAACACCCTCAAACCTCTGAATTGGTGTTACAAAAGTCTTGTGTTATCACTTGAAATTTGAGCTAAGATAGTGTATTTTCGAGCTGAAAAATCAAGTAGCAAGAGCAAGTAGATTCCAGACTTCAACAACCGAAACTCTAGCAAATTACTGTAAGTGGGCTTATGTATAAATATCTTGAATCCAGTTTGATGATTTATGTTTTAAAGCAAAGTTTCTGTATGTTCGATTTCTGATATCTGATTTTTGAAGCACTGAAACTTAGTGAACTAATGGTAGGAATATATATTCTGAACATTACTGATTACTGATTACTGGCATCACCCCTTAGAGGAGAGAACATATAGGGGACTAATATCAGTTTAGCCATGAAATTCACAAACGTGCTCAGTGCTTACTTGTTAAATTCTGATTCCTGTTATGAATACTGATTTCTGAATACTGAATCCTGAATACTGATCCATGTTCTGAAAATAAGAGTTTCGGTATATTATTTGTATTACTGTTTCTGTTGAAAATGGTTTCGAAAACTGGGAGTTATTCCCGCCCCCGCTTACTGAGTGACAACCATATCACTCACCCACCAAACACATCTCAGATAAGAACGAGAAAGAGTTGCTAGAAGAGAAAGAGCAGACTCAATTCTGGGGGGCTGGTGAAGAAGAATGTTATTTTCAGTTTTAGTTTATGTTTCCGCTGCATCTGTTAAGACGTTATTCTGATAGGTTTTACATTTCCACTGTAAAACATTATTATTTGACTTTGTATCAGACAATGAACATTCAGTATTATGAATAAAACACTGGTTTCTGAATTTTGTACTTCTGAGGCTTGTTTTTTTCGAATGTAAATTTGAGAGCAACGCCGGTGTCGACCAACCCCCGTCCCGGGGCGTGACATAGCATATATATACTTCCAGCTTGGTGAGCAGATTCATGTCAGAACACTGCCAGGAGTATCTCAATGCTTGAAAGGTGATATGGCTAGCTACACGATTAATGTACGGGAATAAGCAGGAAAATCTTGATGGGTTGATGGGATGTGTATATGCGGACTGTGCGGGAACAAAATAATATCTATATTATGTTACATCTTCACGTATGGAGGGAATGCAATAAGTTGGAAAGCTTCGTTACAACCTGTTGTGGCTCTATCTACGACAGAAGCGGAATATGTTGCAATGACTGAAGCAGTGAAAAAGATTGTTTGGTTTAAACGGCATCTGAGATAGTTGGCGAGTGAAGATATGCATGTCAGATTGTATAGTGATAGCCATGAATGCATTGCATCTGGCAAGGAATCCTATGCATCATGAAATGACGAAGCTAATTTTGACGTAAGATTTCATTTTATCAGGGATATAGTGAAGCTGAAACAAGTCGACAAGGGAAAGGTTCCCACCGCCGATCATCCTACGAACATGCTTACGAAGTCATTGCCTAAGGCCAAGTTACAACAGTTCCTAGACTTGGTGAATGTAGGAGGCTGAGGTATAAAGCGGTTAATGAGATCCTACCTATGTGGGCACTACCCTCACTTCATTTCAACGGTTAAGATCTTGTCACACATACAATTTCAAAAAAAAAGTGGGTCCTATATATGCATGGGCAAATCTTGGCCATCCATCCTATCATGGGGGCAATGCTCACATGGGTAGGATGAAATAAACTGTATAAAGCCGCCAAAATAGGCCAGGCTATCTCATCATTAAAAATAGACAGGTTTTGTTACTATTTTAGTGGTCCATTTGAAGGCATGTCTAAATGAACCACGTCGGACAGTGGGTTGGACGGGGTTTATTTCATCCTACCCATGTGGGCATTGCCCCCATGATAGGATGGATGGCCAAGATTTGCCCATACATAAATAGGACCCGCTTTTTTTTTTTTTGAAATTGTATGTGTGGCAAGATCTTACCCGTTGAAATGAAATGAGGGTAGTGTCCACATAGGTAGTATCTCATTAACCGTTGGGCGGGCTGACGCACTAACATTTTTTTATATTATTTCAATGATTTATGTATGGTTGAAGAGTTTTAAATGATTTATGTATGGATAATGAGTTTTGAATTATTTATATTATTTATAAGATTTATTATATTTGATAAATTTTAAGATATTTATAATTATAATGATTCAAGTATAATTGATGAAGTTTTAAATATTTATAGTATTTATAATAATGTATGTATGTTTATTTGTTGAATAATTTTAAAATATATATATTATTTATAATAATTTATTTGTGAATTATTTTAAAAAAATATTTTGTAATCATTTTTTTACTGGTTAGTCCGCCTATCTCGCAACATATGGCGACTGACGAGTTGGTTGGGTTTTCCCAACCTTCTAGTTGACGGGTCAACCTGCCTCATTTTCCGGCCGGCCGAGGCGAGGCGGGTCGATTCGTTTGACAGCTCTACTCTATGGGAACAAAGTGGAGACCTTAGAGATCATTAATGAACTGAGGTGGAGTTTTGTGAGAGTTGGTTCACCAGTGAAGTCAATAACAGATTCTATGGACATATGAGAAGAGTTACAACAGAGTCGGGAAACTCTCATTGGAATCTAATACCAGAATAACCGATCAAGCTCGATCACATGATTCTTTCAGCTGATGTAAAGTTTCTGGTTCATAATAGATTGATCTCTTGGAGGGTCAAGTGAATGACGGGTTTGTCTGAACCACTATAAATATCTGGTGTTGATTTTATTCTATGTTTTCTATATTTTTTTTTTGGTTTTGTTGGGTAGATTGTTGCATCGTTCACTGGATCGAACATAACAAAACCTATAAAAATAATTGTTATGAGAATATTAATACGGTAAATTGGAGAAAAATGCATATGTCCTTGATTTTGTTATTATTTAGTACCCTTCTGTTTTTTTTTTTTTTGTGTTTTAGTACCTGATTAAATTCCAAATTACTTTTTAATACATTTTTTTTGCGTTTTTACCTTTTTACCCTTTATTAATTAATAAAAATTAATAAGAAGCCCAAATTTTGCTGGTCCTGTTAATCTTTCTAATCGGGTACTCTCCTTCCCGCTTCCAACTCTTCTCATCTGTGCGAGAATTTGTTGGTTTTTCTTTCATTTTCCTACTTGCCATTTTAGTATTTGTCATTCTCCTTCATTATCCTTCGTTTGCACAATTTACCATAGTTTCTGCTGATGTATGTAACTGAATCTGGCCAAAAACCCGTCGCTCAAATCCGTACATCTGGGTAACGCAGCGTAGAAAAATCCCAGCCAATCCGAGTCCCTACCAGTGCAAACCAGACGTCGCAGCATCCATTGCCGTCTTATTTCCTTAAGCGTCGCAAAAACCAGATTTTGTGGGTGAAAGCAATTTCTGGGTCTTAGCAGCTGAGGTAAGGAAGAGAAATTAGGCGCTTTAATTTCGGATTTCTGTGGAACTACGACCCTATAAAAGTAATAAAGGATGATTAAAGGATACACATTTCAATTGTCGTTTATTTGTGATTAAATTTGTATTTGTACTGGTTTTTTTTGCGTAAAATCAAGATTTTTTCTTCAATCTCATTTTGGATACACAAATAGATTTATGACGTATGTTCGTAATAGGATTGAAATTTGCGGAAAGAACCATCGGCCCCGTAAAAGACAGTGGAAAGAAGCTTGAATTTAAGGCAGAGAGTTGGTCAGTCAAACTGTATTTGCACGAATAAGGTTGAATGTGTTAGTCTAGAATGTGGTTGGAATGATAGTTATGTGAGATTAGTGCGGCTTGTCAAAATGAGTTTGTTTTAGTTTATTTTGACAGAATGTTTTTTATTTGGTTTGACAGAAATGGATTGTTATTTGATATTAGTTTCCGCATGTAAGATCATTATCAATGTTTCGACATGTAAGATCATTATGTACTGTCGTGAGATATTTATTTGAGATTGGTTGTTCATGTTTGTAGCAACTTATTTGTCTAATTTCTTGAATTATTCGTGGCAATTTACTGTGACATTTATTGAGTTATTATTTGTGTGTAATAATTTTTTTTATGTGGATTAGAATGACGAAGACTAAAAAGAAGAGTGAATCAGATACGGCTGATAATAATGCAGATATTGGTCCCTCTGTAAAGAGGGTTACTCAAGGTGTTCGCCAACAAAGTTTTTAGCCGTGATGGAGCAATTGGTTCCTAGATTGGGTGAGTTACAATTGAAGAGGATAGAAGCTTCACCTCTAGGACCTTGGTTGAAGATCGAAAAGCTTTCTATAAGCACATTGAGAGTCTACTCAATGCTTAAACGCTTTGAAGTAGAGACATGCAGCTTTTGTTTTGGAAGCAATATCAAGGTGCCATTCACTTCGAGGGAATTCTCTATCGTTATAGGGTTGGCGAGCGTTGGTCAACCCGTTAACCTGGATTTAAAGTTGGGTCCAAACTTCCTTGAGCGTCATTTCAAGGGGGTGAACTGTGTGCAGAGCAATGTCATAACAGAGTAGTTGTTTGATTTGGTCGGGAATGATCTTGAGATTGATGATTTTTTCAAATTTTTTATTTTGCTGCTTTTTAATTGTGTTATATTTCCTATTAGTTATTTTGGAACACCAAAGTTTATTTTCCCATACTTGGACAATTTGAAAACTTTTTTTGGATATGATTGGGGAGATGCAGCCTTTAGGTTTTTGCGTGATGAAATTGAAGACCATCTTGGATTCTCTAAAGTGAAAAAAAAAGGATAAAAAGTATATGGAAGGTTGCATTGTTGGATTGATGGTATTATCTTTTTTATTTTTGAAGCTTATATATGTTATTGTTGGTTGTAGTAAATGTTATTCATTTTATTTGTGTAGGCTTGGGTGTATGAAAGAGTTCCTATGCTTGGTGAACCGCGTGTTTTACATTGCTTTCCTCGTTTATTCAAGTGGGTAGAGAGCAAGATTCCCGTGAATCCTATAGGGGCAGAGGCTGCTTTAATGGCTGTGAGATCGAACAAGGTTTGCGCAATTTAATCTATGTCATCCTATAGTTTTGCGTACATGTTTTAATAAAAATAAAAATTTGTCTTTACTGTTGTTAGATTGTGCCTATCAAACCATTTGAGGAGGAAAAAAAACTCGTTGATGATACAGAGAGGATTGTTGAGGTAAACATTTGTATTTGATGATAGTCTATTTTTTAATGGTATGCTATTTAATGAATTTCCATATTTAAAGAGCACTTATATTTTCAGGTTCAGTCTCGATACAATGATTCAGAATTGTTGGAGCATATAAAAAGGCTTGAAAATGAGATTAAAGTGTTGAAGGAAAAAAATGAAGTGGTTGAAGATGATACAACCCAATTTGTCTTCAAGGATGCGACACATATGTATGATGAAGGTCATACCGAGCAAGATGTGGATGGACATGTTGATGCTGCAGTTGAAATTTTGAATGAAGTGGTTGAGAACAAAGTGAAAACGAACACAGAAGACAACGTTAAAGTGGAGAGTTATGTGAGAGTGTTTGTGGACGAAGTGGAAATGAACACAAATTCTGGAGACAACGTGCACGTAGGTACTGACATTGGAGAAGGGAAAGAAATGATTATTTTTAATCCAAAATCATCAATTGTGAAGACGGTTCAAAAAAGAACAGATCGGTTGAAAAAGAGAAAACATCCTGACTATTTGACACCTCCTAGTATGACCCCAAAGCGCAAGAGAAAACAAGAATCATCACTCGTATTGAATCTGGTAATTTAAAATTCATTTGTTTGGCAATAGCTAAAAATAATTTATATTTTGTATGATTTGTTAAGCATTAAATTTTGTTAATGAATTTTGTGTTTGCATATTTTCTGTTTTTATATAGGATGATATTGATGTTAAAGGTATAGCTGAAAGTGCTGTAGAGGAATCTTTGCAGGAGTTCCGAGGAAGACGTGACTATGATGGTCATGATCAGATATCAAAGGAAGAGAGAGACATAATTGAAAAGTACTTATGCGGGGATATTTTGGGGTAAAAAGATCTTGTTTTTTTAAATTATGGCGAAATCATAATTTGTCATTTTTTGTTTGTTTGAGTTGTTATGTTTTTTATTTTGTCTTTGTAGTGGTGTAGTTTGGCAAGATGATGACGTGATATTGCATGGGCACGAGTTGCTGCTTTGTTTGTTTGGCAGCGAACTACGATCTGACCTTATTCATGCCTATTTCAATACTTTGAGCAATAGAAAACATAAATATGGGCATGACATATACTGCATGTCTCCCAATGTACAGGTAAAATTTTTTTGATCTTAAGTAAAGAATATTTTTATGAAAATGATAGTTAACAATATTTTTTAAATTTGCATAGATTAACGTGATTCGGATGCTCGAGAAAATGAAGCAGAAGAGGGTCAAAGATAAAGATTTTTCTGAATTTACATCACAGTTGGACGGAAGTACATTGAGCAAGTTGTCTGAACTGAACAAAGAGGTTCTAGAACGCTGTAAGCACATAATTTTCCCGATTAGTTACAGAGCACATTGGATCTTGCTCGGGTATACTCGAGGCGATCAGTATTTCACACTAAGGGATTCTCTTAGTGGTCCTGTTTACAAAGGTGCAGCCAAGAAAATTGTAAGTCGGCTACGAAAAAAAATTGTTTTAAACAAAAGTGCACAACACACATATTTTATGAATTTTTGGAAAACTAATATTGATTGAAATGCTTTTTCAGGCCAAATTTATGTCTGGATATCTTTGGAATGTGAAAAATTGTGATGTTGGCAAAGGTGAAGTGATTGCGTTAAAATGTAGGCAACAAGGAAATGATTTGAATTGTGGTGTTTATGTTTGTCTATGGGATGAATGTTTTGCTAGAGATAACCCGACATTTTGGAATGAAGAATAGGAATACTTCAATGGAAGGATATAGAGCTCGGATTGCTTTGGCGATTTTGTCTGATGAACGAGGCTTGTTCAAAGGTTTTAAATGATTTTTCCATGAGGTGAATGATGAGTGATGAGGATAACAATGTTGGTTTTTGTAAGTTGGTGTTGTTCCTTGAATTAATCGACCTTTTGGAGCATTACATTTATGGTAGCCATTTTTTGTTTGCTGTTTTAACGTGATGGTAAGACTTATCGTGCGTTGATGGCATGGCAATGTTTGTAAACCAACACTGAATGTGTTCAGAAGTATTAGGTAGTATTTGAGGTTTCAAATGAAGAAGACTACAATTTATGTTTTTGTAATTGCAAGTTGTAGATGTGTTAAGAAGTGATTATGTCGTAATCTTTAAACTGCTTTGTTCACTGATAGTTTCATATTTGTTGTGAGTTGTGGTTTCTTATCATTACAAATATTTACTTGCAAATTTTTTCCAGGATTTTTAAGCTTCAGTACTCTTTTTCCTTTTATGATACCCAAATTTATTGTTACTTAATATATTATAAATGGAAATATCATTTTTATGCAATCTCAAAATACTCCGTTAATGTAGGTGTTTCAATGGAACATTTGGAAAAAAAACAAATTCGTAACTACGCATACAACATTTTGAAGTACTTATTTTTACATGTTCGTTTCATTTAAATTTTTTTCTAAATTTGTTTTAAGAAATTTGACAATTAAGCATTGAACTTTTTGAAGTACTTAGTTTTATATTGGAAATACCTAATTTTAAATTTTAAATACTTGATTTTGTAAATTAATTACTCGAATGGGTATTAAAATACTGGATATTCTAGTACGCAATATAAGTTCACCAAGTCATAGCATTTCCATCCAAGATGCATTCGGATGACATGTACATTTCATTTAAATTATTTTTTTTAAAAAAAAAACAAATTCGCAACTGAAATTTTATGAAGTACTTAGTTTTACTTTGTAAATACCTAATTTTACTTTCTAAATACTTGATTTGGTAAATAAAATACTCATAATAGATATTTAAATACTGGATATTCGAATATGGCTTTCCCTTGTAAATATCCTCACATTTGCATCAAAGATGCATTTGGATGACATTTACATTTCATTTAAATTTCTTTCTAAATTTGTTTACAAAAATTTGACAAGCATTGAATTTTTTGAAGTACTTAGTTTTATATTCAAAATACCTAATTTTAAATTTTAAATACTTGATTTTGTAAATTAATTACTCGGAATGGGTATTAAAATACTGGATATTCTAGTACGCAATATAAGTTCACCAAGTCATAGCATTTCCATCCAAGATGCATTCGGATGACATGTACATTTCATTTAAATTATTTTTAAAAAAAAAACAAATTCGCAACTGAAATTTTATGAAGTACTTAGTTTTACTTTGTATATACCTAATTTTACTTTCTAAATTCTTGATTTAGTAAATAAAATACTCATAATGGATATTTAAATACTGGATATTCGAATATGGCTTTCCCTTGTAAATATCCTCACATTTGCATTCAAGATGCATTTGGATGACATTTACATTTCATTTAAATTTCTTTCTAAATTTGTTTACAAAAATTTGACAAGCATTGAACTTTTTTAAGTACTTATTTTTATATTCGAAATACCTAATTTTAAATTTGAAATACTTGATTTTGTAAATTAAATACTCGAAATGGGTATTAAAATACTGGATATTCTAGTACGCAATGTAAGTTCACCAAGTCATAGCATTTCCATCCAAGATGCATTCGGATGACATGTACATTTCATTTATTTTTATATTTTTTTAAAAAAAAAAACAAATTCACAACTGAAATTTTATGAAGTACTTAGTTTTACTTTGTAAATACCTAATTTTACTTTCTAAATACTTGATTTGGTAAATAAAATACTCATAATGGATATTTAAATATTGGATATTCGAATATGGCTTTCGCTTATAAATATCCTCATATTTGCATCCAAGATACATTTGGATGACATGTCAACTTCATTTAAATTTTTTTGTAAAAAATTTGGCAACTAAGAAATGAACTTCTTTAAGTAATTAGTTTTACTTGCCAAATACTTAATATCATATTTAAAATACGTGATTTCACAAACTAAATACTCAGAATGGTTAATAAAATACTAGATATTCTAGTAGGCAATGTAAGTTCTCCAAATGTTGGCCTTTCCTTCGAAGATATATTTGGATTATATATTCGTCTCACGTGTTTTAATTTTTTGTGAAAAAGAATTTCAAATTCGCTTCTTAGTTGCCAAACTTTTTTAAGTACTTAGTTTTACTTGCCAAATACTTAATATCATATTTAAAATACGTGCTTTCACAAACTAAATACTCAGAATGGTTAATAAAATACTGGATATTCTAGTAGGCAACGTAAGTTCACCAAATGTTGGTCTTTCCTTCGAAGATGCATTTGGATGAAATATTCGTCTCACGTGTTATAATTTTTTGTGAACAAGAATTTCAAATTCCCAACTAAGTATCAAACTTTTTAAGTTTCTCGTACATCAAAATAAGCACTTCGTCCACAAACACTCTGACATAACTTTCCTTTGAAATTCTTGTTCACAAAAAATTATAACACGTGAGACGAATATGTCATCCAAATGCATCTTCGAAGGAAAGACCAACATTTGGTGAACTTACATTGCCTACTAGAATATCCAGTATTTTATTAACTATTTTCAGTATTTAGTTTGGGAAATCACGTATTTTAAATATGATATTAAGTATTTGGCAAGTAAAACTATGTACGTAAAAAAAGTTCGATGCTTAGTTGCCAAATTTATTTAAAAAAAGTTTGGAAAACAAAAAACTAAATGAAATTTACATGTCATCCAAATGTATCTTGGATGCAAATGTGAGGATCAAAGGCATATTCGAATTTCCAGTATTGTAATATCCATTCTGAGTATTTTCTTTACGAAATCAAGTATTTAAAAAGTAAAATTAGGTATTTAGAAAGTAAAACTAAGTACTTCAAAACGTTCAATTGCGAATTTGTTTTTTTTTTCAAAAAAAAAAATTTGAATGAAATGAACATGTCATCCAAATACATCTTGGATACAAATGCAAGGACTTGATGAACTTACATTGTCTAAAAGAATATCCAGTATTTACATACCCATATAGAGTATTTTATTTAAACAATCAAGTATTTAAAATTTAAATTTTGGTATTTGGCAAGTAAAACTAAATACGTAAAAAAAGTTCGATGCTTAGTTGCCAAATTTATTTAAAAAAAGTTTGGAAAACAAAAAACTAAATGAAATTTACATGTCATCCAAATGCATCTTGGATGTAAATGTGAGGATGAAAGGCATATTCGAATTTCTAGTATTGTAATATCCATTCTGAGTATTTTTTTTACGAAATCAAGTATTTAAAAAGTAAAATTAGGTATTTAGAAAGTAAAACTAAGTACTTCAAAACGTTCAATTGCGAATTTTTTTTTTTCAATAAAAAAATTTGAATGAAATGAACATGTCATCCAGTATTTACATACTCAATCTCACCGAAGCTTAAATGAAATGAACTTGTCATTAACATTATTTACATGTTAATGAAATGAACATGTCATCCAGTAACTGAATATTTTGAGTGCATACAAATGATATTTCCATTTATAATATATTAAGTGACAACAAATTTGGGTATCATATAAGGAAAAAGAGTACCGAAGCTTAAAAGTCCTGGAAAAATGAAATGAACATGTCATTAACATTATTACATGTTAATGAAATGAACATGTAATCCAGTAACTTAATATTTTGAGAATGCATAAAAATGATATTTCCATTTATAATATATTAAGTACAACAAATTTGGATATCATATAAGGAAAAAGGGTACTGGAGCTTAAAAATCCTGGAAAAAATTTGCAAGGAAATATTTGTAATGATAAGAATTGCAATTACAAACACATAATCCGATGTTTTTTTCAACTTCATACACTTTTCCAATCTCACTGAAGCAATCCAGTATTTACATACTCAATCTCACTTAAGCAATTGAACAGATTCATTGTTGGTTTACAAAAAAATTGTCATGCCTTCAACGCACGATAACGTCTTACCATCACGTCAAAACAACAACAACAAAAATGGATACCATAAACGTAATGGTCCAAAAGGTCGGTTAATTCAAGAAACAACACCAAATATATTCACAAAATGCCATCACATCTTGTAGTTTTTTTGAACAACCTTCCCAGCAGCTTTCTTGTTCTAATACTTGCCTGCAATAAATTAAAATTATTAAGATAGCGATTAGGAATTTTAAAAATAAATTATATTACAAAAACTTAAGATAATTGCATCAACGATATAGTATTAATGTCTATGTCAATCAAACCAATTATGCCACCGGTTCTTTGCAAGTTCGTCTATTATGCCCTCGCCCATGACATCTCCCACACGTTGTCACACGTTGTTCAACTTGAGAAGGTATCCGTTTAGTCCTTCTACATCCTGGCTGGCTACGGGTTGTAGGAGCATAAATGGTAGGTCCATCATTCAGATAGCCCTCACTCATGTCATATGTTGGAATTGGATTTATGATTCCTTTATAAGCTTGGCGGTACATGTTGATCTTAAAATATTCATCACAGAATTGATAAACCGACAGAGACTTTGATTCTATGCACGAGCAAGCATGCTTGCACGGTAGCCTATAGATCTGCCAATATCGACATGAACAACGACATGCATTCAAATCCACTGAATAACTTTTGTCCCCATCTATCACCTCAAACAGAGCTCCACATGACTTGTGCACCTTTAAGGTTCGAGATTGACTATATGCAATTGACACATCCTTCTCCTTTCTTGGACTTAGTTCTCCGGTCATCTCCAATGTTTTTTCTCGTCTTTTGTGCATCGTGGTCATTATTTGAATTCGTATATTATCTATCATACCCACAATAGGTAGATATCGCGCTGCTTTTACCCAGTTGTTCCAGCTTTCAACAATATTATTATTAACGACACCCCATCGCTCACCCACAAACATATAATTGGCCCAATTTTCTGGGGACACACTCACAAGAAACTCTTGGGCGAGTGGCATCGAATCGATTATGCTTTTGATATGTTGCGTGAACTCATGTCTTGATGGGGTGTACGCAGCTTTCTTCAAAACAGAAGAACAATGTTTCTTGTTATGGAGAGGAGACCTCCGCAATACCTACAAAATTTAAATTTAAAAACATTCAAGATAATAACCAACTGAAATAAAAAAAAAATGGCTAAAATTTTTAAAAATCAAAATAAGACAAACCTGCTTGACAAAGTTATCGACCAGATGTCTTAAACAATAAGAATGGTTACTACCAGGGAACACAGACTGAATAGCTTTGACAAGTCCAGGATGTCGGTCTGAGAAAAAAGTGTAGCTACGGAATATCATTATGTATTGGGATGTCAAGACATGTTTTAACTGGTAGCAAAACCATTCCCAATTAGAATCGTTTTCTGCATCAACAACTGCATACGCAAGTGTAAAAATATCATCATTCGCATCCTTTGCCACAGCGCATAATAAACATCCTTTGAACTTGTTCTTAATGTGAGTTCCATCCAAAAATATTAATGGCCGACAACCAGTAACAAAACCAACAAGACATGCGTGAAAACAAATGAATAACCGTCTAAATTTGTTTGTCATCGAATCAATTTCACATTCAACAAAACTCCCAGGATTTGTTTCTTTAACAGCATGACAATACCATCGTAATTTATCAAACGACCCCTTATCAGTTCCATGAATATCATGCAGTGCCATCTCTTTACCCGCCCAAACTTTATGATACTCAAGTTCTACTCCATAATCTCTTTCAATGTCCTTCAGCATTGTGCATGGGCGATATGATGGCTCTCCCCCTAACTTCTCCTTCACAACATTAGCTACCCAGGATGAATCAGCTTTAGGGTGACCTCTACTCCGCAAATTATCATCCCCACAACTATGACTTAGGTTGCACTTTCTTATGCCGAATGAATTGTCCGCTTTATGTTTGGAGGCATAAATTTTCCACTGACAATTCTCTTTGCTGCAAATAACTAAGATCTTACAACTTTCGTTTCTCTTGTAAATAAAAGATCTTCTAGTGGCAACAACATAATTTTTAAGACAAATCCTGAATTCGGCTGCATCTTTAAATTTTTGCCCAACACCACGTATGCAATGAATCCAAGCATCAATAGAATTGGTTAAAGTGTCAACGTCAAGATCGTCAACTCTCTCAGAACAAACTTAATCACCAAAATCAAACCTAACCATTTTAATACAAATCAATAAAATACATGAAGAAACACATCAATATTCTTTTACATAATTTAAATTGAACTATAAAATATAACAAACCATTATCAAGTACTTCATAGTAGTAAAAAAAAACAATAACTCATTTATCAACTTTGCAATTTCTGAAATTTGCAAACAAACAATAAAAAAATGCAAACAAAAAAATAAGGAAGTTACCTCGCAACATTTATGTTGACCGGGCTCTGATAATCTTTTTGAACTGCTATCAATTTGATTATATTTAATTTCAAACAACTGTGAATGTTTATCATATTTCGGACATCATCATCTTCATTCAGGGTTACTGCAATCTGCTCATGGGGTGCCATGTATTGCAATATCGTTAATTCTGAATTAATAGCCGCACATTTTCGTCCTAAACTCTGGAATATCTCTAACAGAGTTGCGCCATTAGGAATTGAAATCAAATAAAGACCATTGACGTAGCGGCAACTTCCAAGAAACGAAAATATTGCGCTCCCGGAACCAACTTCCATCAATAAATCGATCGTGGAATATCTAAAATATTAAAATTTGATTCTAGCGATTTAGGCGTCAAATAAAATGGACATCCAAAAAAATTTTGTCCAACAATTTCTTACTTTAAATAAAAAATCAAATAATGGGGATAAATGAATTACATAAAATAAAATCACAACCGAACCAAAATCGCCCTTTCTGCTCAAACAATATTGAAGCATAAATTTATCTATTCACATCATATTTCAAAAAAATCATTCATAATTTTCGGTACTCATTTCAGAAATAATTTTCTTCCAAATCATCGTAGTAATTCAACCATTCTTTTCAAAATTGTTTGACAAAAGGTAAGTCAAGCAAACAAACAATAGTGCATAAAAATATCAAGTGAAAACATGATAATGATCTTACATGCGGAAACTAATATCAAATAACAATCATATTTTGTCAAAGCAAATAAAAAACATTTCGTCAAAATAAACTAAAACAATCTCATTTTTACAAGTCAAACTAATCTCACCTAACTATCATTCCAAGCATATTATCTAAACTAACACGTTCTGTTAAACAAAACTTGTTCCCAAGATCATGCACATTAATGTCCGTATTCGGTCAAAAGAACAAAATTCAATTTCACAACACTAGGATAAATTTCAATTTCACGATAAGGCACCAAAATTAACTAACAAAAATAAAACCTAAATTAGATTTACTCAAGCATATTACTTTGTGCAGCCTTATTCGTGCAAATGGTGTTTGTTTCACTAAATTCTCTGCCCTAAATTCAAGATTCTTTCCACAAATCGCAGCCCTAAACTTTGCTCTCAGCCCTCTTCAACTATTTCACTTCTGATGTCTTTTAGGGGGCCGATGGTTCATTCCGCAAATGACAATCTATTATGAACATACAACGTCATAAACACATTTGTGTATCCGAAATGCAATTGAAGAAAACAAAATGTTTTTACGCACAAAAACAATTACGCCTACATAAATGATCACAAATAAACGAAAATTGAAATGTGTACCCTTTAATCGTCATTTATTATTCTTATAGGGTGGTAGCTCCACGGAAATTGCTCCTCCTCACATACGCTGCTCCCACCCAGAAATTGCTTCGACCCAGAAATTTTGGTTTTCGCAAAGTTTGCAGCAACAGGACGGCAATGGAAGCTGGTTTGCACTGGTTGGGAATCGGCTTTGCTGGGAAATTTCTACCCTCGCGTGCGCAGATTCACGATTTTCATCAACGGGTTTGTGGGAAGATTCAGCTAATTAGACCTGCGGAAAAAACGTCAAATGTCCCGATGGAGAATGGGAGAGGCTTTCATACATAATGGCTAGTAGGAAATTAAAGGAAAAAAAAGTTGGTTGCTCGCACAGAAGACAAGCGAAGCGGGAAGCAGGAAGAGAGCATATAGGGAAGATGAATCGAAATAGTGATTCTTACAATTTTTTATTCATTACTAAAGGGTAAAAATGTAAAATTGTATGACACATGTAGTCAAAAGTAATTTGGAATTTAATCAGGTACTAAAACACAAAAAAAAGCAGAAGGGTGCTGAATCATAACAAAATCAAGGACAGATGCATTTTTCTCCAATTTACCCATATTAATATGCAAAATTAATTAATAAGATTTTTCTTTTAGATTTTTATTTTAATAAAAAGATTCCAGGGAAAATTTATAGATAGATATTTTTTAAAAGAAGTATAAGATAAAAGGTATGAAAATTACTGAAGAGATATTTTATTTGATTTTTTTTTAAAATGAATTATTCGAAGTTTTTTCTATACAATTCATATAATAATTCGATGCTTCTATGTTCAATGAAGGTAAACTTTGAAAAATAGCAGGCCCATAAAAGACCCAACTGATATCTTAGTAAAGGAAATGGATTGGGCTAGTCCTTATTGCTAACTTACTGAAGGCCCAAATCAAACGGGTCCAATTTCTATTTTTGGCTACTGTCACTCCACCCCATTTCATCGTGTTTCAAAACCCTCCAAATCCCAACCCCCTCACCCACCCAAATGCTGATCCGACGAGCCGCAGCTTTGACTACAGCCACTCTCCCCCACCACTTCCGCCGTTATGCCACCGCCGCACTCCTCCAAGAGCTTGACACGACTCCTCCACAGTTCTTCTATCTTGAGGGATTCCCAAGACCAGACCCTAAATACGATGAAACCATCCACGCGATTCCACGCGCCACCTCCGGAAAGAATATTGCCGCCAAGGAGAGGAAAGTTGGCCGCGTGCCGAGTATTGTGTTCGAGCAAGAAGATGGCCAGCACGGGGGCAATAAGCGCCTAGTTTCGGTTCAGTCGAATCAGATTAAGAAACTCGTGAACCATTTGGGTCGATCTTTCTTCCTTTCTAGGCTTTTTGATCTCGAAGTTGTGTCCCAATTCGGCTCCGATGAGATTGTAGAAAAAGTCCGGGTTTTGCCCAGAAATGTATGTTCTATGCGTTAACTGCATTATTCATCCGAGTAGAAGAAGTTTTAGTGTGCTAGGAATTTGCAATTAATTGCACGAACGATTCTTATTCACCTAGAACTGATATTTAAATGTAAACTGATCCTTACAATTTTCATGTGCTTGTCTATAATTTGTGTAATGATTTGTTAAAAAACTTGTGCAATTTTTGGGCTTCTTTGAAAATGGTTATTAGAGTGCCTTCGATTTCCCTTTGTTTCCAACTAGTAATCACAATTTTTTGTTTAATCTGATCGGGCATACTGTATGTATTACTTCTTGAGTAGATAAGGTAGTCATCGTGTCCGGAAATCCAGATGAATTCATCGGGTACTTGGTGGAACAAGATTATAAGGACTTGTTATTGTATTTCACTTCCGTCCTGCCCGGAATCTTTGCGCCTAGTAATGGAGTAAGGACATCTTTAAGTGTTCTCTAGAAGCTCATGGCGAGTTTATTTTGAATGCGTGAGCAATTTTTTTCATGTCTGAGAGTTCTGGTGCTCCTTTTATTGGATCAAACTATTTCTGAGTTCTGCTAAAAAATAATAGAGTGGACCATTTGTTTTTTTTAAGCCATTGCCATTCAAATGTACAGTATAGAAGCAGCAGATACAGATTTGGATATTTTATGAAGATTTTGAATGCTTCTAACATGTTATGTACTCTGTATATCAAACTATTTAGTTCTGGATATGCTCTGGTTGAATTCTTCTTTCTGCATGTCAGCTTCATCTGCATCCGAGGACAGATGCTGTGCTTAATGTTACATTTATAAGAGCTCCATCGAGTGCTTTGTTAAAGGTCAACATTCCTTTAGTGTTAAGAGGAGATGATGTTTCCCCTGGACTCAAAAAAGGTGCATTCAGAAAATTGTTTCATTTTCGCAGTATTTTACTTTTCTGGAAACATATCCCTTATTCGTATCATATAGTGTGGCCTGATATCCATTTCCGTGCATTGTAGATCATTGTTCTTGTGTTGTGATATTTTTCTGCTATATGAAGCTACATTTTCTCTCGTTTCTGAGCCTTTTTCTTTTGTTTTGTCACTGGTCTGCAGGTTCACCTCTGAACATCATCAAAAGAACAGTCGAATATCTTTGTCCTGCAGATATTATTCCACCTTACATTGATGTGGATGTGAGCGAGCTCGATGTTGGGCAGAAGATAGTCGCGGGAGATCTTAAAGTTCATCCTGCTCTGAAGCTTCTAAGATCAAAGGATGAGGCCGTTTGCAAGATTACACCCTCCAGAGTTTCCGATCAACCGAAATCCAAATGAGCATCTATTTTTCCTTCAAATTTTGATTGGTTGTAACAAAGTCATCATATTGTGCAACGCCATTAGCAAAAAAGTGATTCCTTCATTTTGATCATGATTTTCTTTTATCTGTCACTTGATAAAGAAACCTGTGGTTGAATGCACCCTGTCAAACAAAATGAAGCTAATTATGGATAGCAGTCCAAGAGATGTGGAAATTTACTCTGTATTATGCTTCTTGGAAAGATACTATATACTCACCCTCAAGTCTTTTGTGCTTATATTAGGATATTTGAACAATTTTCAATAATATTCAAATGTTATTTAAAAAAAATAGTTTTGATTGAGCAATTTTCAATAATATTCATAGTTATTTTAAAAAAAATAGTTTTGACCATGGTTATTCCCAAAATTTCCCGGAATAAACTACAGAGGAGATTTATAATGAGGAGACGAGGCATGATTTTTAAGTGAATAAAATTGAAGTAGTCATTTTTTTTTAATCTAATCACATGTTATCTTTCAATTCATTCTTTCTACTTTATTAGAGATTGTTTGTAACCTTCTTTTTCAACTTTAAATAGAGATGGTTTGCAACAGTTTTAGAGATTACAAACACTTTTAAAATCTTTCAAATGTTCAAATTATTACAAATTAAAATTGAAAAAAAATGTTTTGCATGTGATGTGTCATTGAGCTAAATTGAAAATGAATTTTTTTCATTAACTTATCCAATTTGGATTTTTGATTTATTAATTTTTTCAAATTTTGATTTTGATATACTAATTTTTAATTTTTGGCTATTTTGATCTAATTGATGACGTAACATTGTATAAATCGACAATTTTTTATGTCACATCAGTATTTTATTGTGTCACATCAGTATTTTGGAGTGATATTATTACGAAATATGATTGAATACCAAGAATTAAAAGTTAGTACACCAAAATTAAAATCTGAAAATCTAACCCGTCTAAACTCAAAAGAACGAATGAAAAAAAAAAGTTATTTTCCCTAAACTAAAATTGTATGAGATACCAATAAATTGATGATATCAATAATGTTTGTTTTTCATGTTATTTTGCACATCGTTTAAACTTTAATATAGAACTTTTTTTTGTAAAATATTTATTATATTATTTACTTAATAAATAATTTATATTTATATATATCATGTTACTTTTAAACACCGTCTGATAAAATTAAATTGCATGAATTAATGCATAATTTCTCAATTGTTATTTTTAATAAATATATATAATTTTGATACGTTGAATATTTATATTAATATGATTGAAATAATATTTATTTATTTATTAGATATACAAAGACACCGCAGTCTCTCTTTCAGCACATTCGTGATGAATCAGTTGATGGATAGGTTACGATGACTGACAAAATGACTGCTAAGTCACATGACTCCTCTGTCATGCCCATCGCACAACATTATAATTATCAATAATGAATAGATTCAATCCAACCAACTATTTGATTAAAAAAATTAAAACTTTTTGTTTTTTAATATTATTTACTTCAGCTTCTCGAATCATTTATTCAAACCGAAGATTTTTTTATGTTTTAGCCTAGCGCAAAAAAATATATATTTAATGTTTAATTTTTATGTATATTTTTTTAATCAAAAAATATGATAATATATATAATAAATTATATAAATAAAAGACAGATAAAATATATTATAATAAAAAACTACTCTAAGAAGAGCATCCAAACAAAATATAAAATTCATGTTTTGCGTCAGTATATAATCAGTTGAATATTACTCAACTTATAGTTTTGTAAGCAAAAGTATTAATTAAATTTTTCATAATCAATTTTTCGACCACTTTTTTCCACGATCAATAACACAACAAAGTCATTTAGTATTTTTCTTGTAATATATTTGATCAGAGATAAATTTCGAGCAACTTCAATATTAGATCAATTAAGTTTTGGCGGTTTAACCAAAGATCAACGGAGATCTTTAAACGAAAAGACAACTAAATTTACTGAACCACCTCTCAAGGCCTACCGAAATGAATTACGAGACCAGATGAAATGAAGAGAGTAACTGATTTGCAAAGCTTATCGAATCATAAATCAATCAGTCAGACTTCTCATATAAACAACCCTGAATCCGTCAGAATCGAGGCTCAGTTGAATTGTCAGATAAAAATTTTCGTATTTAAGCAATCTCTGATATTTATTAGAAAGTCTGAATTCCGTTGGCATTACTCGTAGTGTACTGTTGTCAAAAAAGATATTGACGTGAAAAATGACATGACCAACTACCATTCTATTAGGAACTGATATAATATTTGATTTTACTTACCACTGGATCAAAGAAGATATCCGCCAGTCTAACTCTCTCGGATCTTTGGAAAAGTTCAAGCTTTCAAGAGCCCAACTAATAAAAATTTCATGGCACACACTTGAGTGTTTTAATCAGATCATTAAAGATATTTTGTGCTTAATATTATATTTACGAAATACTTGTAATATAACAATAAGTGTACTTATCATTTTTGTTAAGTGAGTTACTAAGAGTTTTCAGTTAAGCGGTGGTCTTGTTGAAGGGGACGGTTGCAAAGTGTTGTAATTGTCAAAGTCTTTTTGCAAAGAAGAAAGAGTAACATATGAGTGATTGAAGTCTCCGAACATCCAGAAACAAATTCGTGTTGTCTTTTCTTGTTCCATATTTAATTTGATAGCCTAATTATTCTTATCTTAAGCCAATTTGGTGTCAAACATTATTAGTGAGTCTATTTACATGCAGTAACAACTTGCTGGCTTATTGATACCCAACTAAAAATAGTTTTATTTTAGCGTTGCTTATCCAACCGAAATATTTTCTGAATTTTTTAAGTTTATTTATTCACCTCCTTCTAAATCAATATATGATCCTAACATTCAGTCTGAAAAAAAAAAATCTTTTTGCATACGCAAATTTTCATAGAGTACAAAAATTATGTATCCAAGTGTCAGAAAATAGTCTAAAACGGATTGATAAGATTACCATTCATTTTGTTTGTATCTATTAATGTTTGGATTATAATTGTTTTAGTTGTTAAAAGTTGACAAGTGCACTTCTTATTTTGTTATTAACACTTCTTGTTCATTATTACTACTGGTATTACTTTTTGTATTGCTTGGAAAGTTCGGTTTGTCGACAATTTTTAATGGCCATTTTCACGTATACAACATAAAAAACCTTGAACTTCTGTTTTTTCAACTTAATTTTAAAACTTGGTATCCACTCAAAATTGAATATCGAAGTAAGCACAATAAAAAGTTTACAAGAGCTATCGATCAATAATATTGCATGTATAAGCAATAATAAATAAAAAAATCACCAAATGAATCCCAACTTATAATTTTGTGGAATTTCGATTAAAATCTTACATGAATTTCGATTTTTGAGATACTATTAAAATTTTCGTGAATTTTTCAAAAATTTCGAAAAGGAAAATGTTTTGAGATTGATGTTGCTGAAATCCGGGATGGTAGTTGGGAGGTCGGGTCTTCACTTGAGGAGCTCAGATCGGACCTTCGAAATCTGAAAGCACAAACAAAAACGTTAGAAGGGGGCCGAAAGGTTGTTCCGGCATAGCCCCTCGACCTCAAGTCAGAAAATAGAAAACAGAGAGAATATTGTGTGTGTACAGTGAGTGAGTATATGAATGAATAAAGAATGAATGAAACCTGATACTTATAGGAAGAAGATAGACTCCTGATTTGGTAGATTTAGATTCTCAGAATCTTGCACATTATTAGGTTAAATCTTAATGGACTTTACCTTTTTGGGCTTGGTTTCTGTGAGCTACCCGTTAATGTCTAGGTAAGAGCTCTCATAGGCATGATCCCCCCTATAATATTGGTCTCTTGAAAGCTCGGCTCGGGAAGTTGGCCAAAACATTTCCAATGGGCGCGATAACCCTATCTTTTCTGTCACGATTACGGGCGTTTGGGAGGTCGGCCGAGATGACATCCCGCCAACTTCGTGCGAGTGAGAGGACTCCCAGTCAAGGCTTTATCGCGTAGGTGACCTCCCAGAAATTTCTGAATACTATGCCATTAACTATCTGGGCTATCGAAAGTGGGCCGAATCCCTCTTCGGTTCGAGGGTATCAGAGATGGTTCAAAGCCTAAAGTTTCATGGGACACATTCGTGTTATAAAGTGACATAAACATAGGGTTATAAACGAATTAAGCAGGTTCACGAGCTTTTTGAGCAGACTCGATAGATATTTGATTCTTATTTGAAATCATCGAACTCGAGTCGAATTCAAATATGTTCAAAGATTTTTCCGGAATGAAGTCGAGCTAAAATTATCTTATTCGATATTTCACGAATTTTAATAGTTCATTAATATAATATTATTGTATATTATATTTTATATACACACATTTTAAACTTTCAAACATCCATTCTTCGGTCTTAATATTCGAGCAATAATCTAAATTGCTTACATGCAGATTCAAACATTTTGAGTCGAATAACTTTTTTATCATCAAATCGGATTCGAGTTAAAATATATTTAATTTGAGTTTTAAAATTTTACTAATATCGAGTCCAATTTGTTTTGTGGATAACTAAACTCATCTCTCAGATAGACAATAGGAGAGACGAATTGAATTGAATTCACGTAAAATCAAATCTGTACCATCAATAGTAATTAAAAAACCTAATATATTGTATCGATATAAATAAAAATTATCGGTAAAAAATAGAGGTGTCAATCGGGTCGGGTTTAGGGTCAATCCGCGAAATTTTTTAATTTTTTTTTCAACCCGAACCCGAAGCAACCCGAAAACCCCCAACCCGAATACGAACCCGTCTAACCCGACTCAATCCGTCTAATCCGCTTAACCCGAATTTTATTTATTTTTAAAAAAAATAATGAAAAAAATTCGAAAAAATAAAAAATAATAATATTTTAATTTAGACACATAATAACAAAATTTCCGATTTAAATTTGAAAGTTTAATTGTAGAAAATTAAAGTATATTTACTAAATCAAACAAACAATTGTTACAAAAATAAAAAAATATACAAAATAAATATTAAATGATGAAAATTTATCATATAAATATACAATAAATTTTGTTCAAACATACAATGTATAAAAATATAGGTAATATTTTCAAAAAAAAAGTTTTCGGGTCAACCCGCGACCTAAACGGACCCAACCCGAAACCCGTCTAACCTGGCACTAACCCGATCTTACTCAACCCGAACCTGAACCAAACCCGAAAAACACCAACCCGAACCTGATTTTTTTCGTGTTGGCTCGTGTCGAGTTGACGGATCGTGTTGTATTTTGAGACCCCTGATAAAAAAATGTCAATCTATGCCAAGAATGGTTTAACTTACCCACACTCCCATTGATTGATGTTCCCACTGCTTTGTCGCCAGCTCTACTCTGTTCACTTCCAATATTTATTTCTTTATTTTTTAAAAATAATAATAATAATTTTTATTTCTAAAAAAATAGAAAAATGTTGTGAAAAAGTAAAAATTTATAGTAAAAAGTAAAATCTCAAACTCTCAAAATTTACCAAACAACACACTTTATAATATTTTTCTCTCTACTCAATTGTAATTTTCTTCACAAATGAGAGATCTATTTATAGGAAATCTTTACAAATAATCCAAAAAATAAAATACATCATTACCTACATCATCACACACTAATTTTCAATATTTACAACTCTTATTTTCAACATTCAAATATTCAACATTCAAATATTCAATAAACACATTTTAAATATATTTTTCAACACTCCCCCTTGTGATGATGATCATAATGATTGTCTTCATTACGTGTTTTTATACTGCCTCGTTAAAAACCTTACTAGGAAAAACCCAGTGGGATAAAAAACATAGCAAGGGAAAAAGAGTGCAGTCACATAAACTCCCCCTCATGTTGACACGAACAATTCTTCACAAATTTCGTAGATTGCGCATCCCAATATTATATATATGCTTTCTGAATATTGATGTAGGAAGCGCCTTTGTGAAGAGATCTGATGAATTTTCACTTGATTGAATGTGACGAACATCAATACATTTATTCTTCTCAAGCTCCTTGGTGAATGCGAAGAACTTAGGAGGAATATGTTTAGTTCTGTCGCTTTTTATGTATCCTTCTTTCATTTGAGCAACACATGCAGCATTATCTTCATATAGTATCACAGGCTTCTCGTCGAATGATAATCCGCATGAGATTTGGATATGTTGGGTCATTGATTTTAACCACACACATTCACGACTTGCTTCATGTAGTGCAATAATCTCGGCATGATTTGATGAAGTTGTTACGAGCGTTTGTTTCTGTGAACGCCAAGAAATTGCAGTGCCTCCACGAGTAAAAACATATCCAGTTTGGGAACGTGCCTTGTGTGGATCAGATAAGTATCCAGCATCGGCATAACCAATTATACTTGGATTAGCATCTTTTGAATACAAAAGTCCCAAGTCTGTCGTTCCTCGTAGATAACGGAATATATGTTTAATTCTGTTCCAGTGTCTCTTTGTTGGATATGTGCTAAATCTTGCCAACAAATTTACGGCAAAAGATATATCAGGCCTTGTACAATTTGTAAGATACACAAGGGCACCGATAGCACTTAGATATGGTACTTCTGGACCAAGAATATCTTCATCATCTTCACATGGTCGGAATGGATCTTTTTCTATGTTTAATGATCTAACAACCATTGGAGTACTTAAAGGATTTGATTTATCCATATTAAAACGTTTAAGGATCTTTTCTGTATAATTTGTCTGGTGAACAAACATTCCACATTCTTTTTGTTCAATTTGTAAACCCAGACAATACTTGGTTTTTCCAAGATCCTTCATTTCAAATTCTTCCTTCAAGTATGACACAACTTCTTGAATTTCCTTATTCGTTCCAATGATGTTTAAATCATCAACATATACAGCAATAATTACGCAACCGGATGTTGTTTTCTTAATGAAAACACAAGGGCATATTGAATTATTTACATATCCCTTTTTCATCAAGTGATCACTTAGCCGATTATACCACATTCGACCAGATTGCTTTAACTCATATAATGATCTTTGTAATTTCACAGAATAACATTTTCTGGGTTTTGAACTTTGTGCTTCAGGCATCTTAAATCCTTCAGGGATTTTCATATATATATTACTATCAAGTGATCCATATAAGTAAGCTGTAACAACATCCATAAGACGTATTTCTAAATTTTCAGATACCGCCAAGCTAATCAAATACCGAAACGTAATTGCATCCATCACGGGAGAATACGTTTCTTCATAATCAATTCCAGACCTTTAAGAAAAACCTTGTGCAACAAGTCGAGCTTTATATCTCACTATTTCATTTTTCTCATTTCGCTTTCGAATAAAAACCCATTTGTATCCAACAAGTTTTACACCTTCAGGTGTAAGGACTATAGGTCCAAAAATATTACGTTTATTTAGCGAATTCAATTCAACCTGGATGGCTTCTTTCCATTTTATCCAATCCTGCCGATTTTTACATTAACCAAAAGATTTTGGTTCATGATCTTCATTATCATTTATGATGTCGATTGCCACATTATAAGAAAATATATCATCAATTTCTTCTATATCTTTTCGATTTCATATTTTTCCAGTATTAATGTAATTGATAGAGATTTCATGATTCTCGTCAGTTTGTGGTTCTGACAGAATATTTTCATCATCATGTGTTTCTTCAGGAACATCATTCTCTATTTTGTGATCATCATGTGTTTCTTCAGGAACATCATTCTTTATTTTGTGATCATCGTGTTTCTCTATAAATTTTCTTTTTCGAGGATTTTTATCCTTGGAACCGACTGGCCTTCCACACTTCAGGCGTTTAATGACATCATTAGTATCTTCAATTTGTTTCTTTGGAATTTCAATTCGAGCAAGGGCATTTGCAGCATGTATATATGATTTAGTTACCCCTTTTGTGTCAGCAAATGCATCTGATATTTGATTGGCTATTCTTTGCAAGTGTACAATTTGTTGTACATCTTTTTCACATTGTTTTGTTCTTGGATCCAGATGTAACAATGATGATGCATGCCATGTAATTTCTTTTTCGGTATGTTTCTGTTCTCCCCCTAACATTGGGAAGATTTTCTCATTAAAATGACAATCAGCAAAACGTGCTGTGAACACGTCGCCTGTCTGAGGTTCAAGATATCGAATGATTGATGGACTATCATAACCGATATAAATTACAACCTTTCTTTGAGGTCCCATTTTCTTTCGTTGCGGTGGTGCAATAGGCACATACACCATACATCCAAAAATTCTCAGATGAGAAATGTCTGGTTCTTTACCAAATGCAAGCTGCAATGGGGAGTATTTATGATATGCACTTAGTCTGATGCGAATTAATGAAGCAGCGTGTAAAATTGCATGTCCCCACATAGAAATAGGGAGCTTTGTTTTCATAATCATTGGTCTAGCAATCATTTGCAGACGTTTAATCAATGATTCAGCCAATCTATTCTGTGTATGTACATGAGCAACAGGATGCTCAACAATGATTCCCATAGACATACAATAATCATTGAAAGTTTGGGAAGTAAATTCACCAGCATTATCAAGTCTAATTTTCTTGATTGTATAATCGGGAAATTGATTCCTCAATTTTATTATTTGAGCAAGTAATCTTGCAAATACAACATTTCGAGTTGACAATAAACATACATGTGACCATCTGCTGGAGGCATCAATCAATACCATAAAGTATCTGAATGGTCCACATGGTAGATGGATTGGTCCACAAATATCACTCTGAATACGTTCAAGAAACATTGGTGATTCAGTTTGGATTTTGGCTGGTAATGGTCTTATAATAAGTTTTCCAAGAGAACATGCTTTACATTGAAACTTATTATTCTGAAAGATCTTCTGGTCTTTCAGCGGATGACCATGTGTATTTTCTATAATTCTTCGCATCATTGTTGAACCAGGATGTCCCAATCGATCATGCCAATTGGTTAATATTGAAGAATTATCAACTACCATGTTTGATTCAATCGGACTTATATGTGTATAATACAATCCAGTAGGGAGCATTGGTAGTTTTTCAATCACATATTTCTTTCCTGATTTATATGTGATAAGACACATATATTTCTTATTCCCTTCATTCATTGTTTGAGTATCATACCCATGGGAATATATATCATTAAAACTCAACAAATTTCTTTTCGATTGTGTTGAATATAAAGCATCATTGATCAAAAATTTTGTACCATTAGGTAACAAAAATTGTGCTTTACCACATCCTTTAATCAAGTCTACAGGACCTGATATTGTATTCACCGTTGTTTTTGTTGGTTTTAGTTCCAAAAAATATCTTTTATCTCGGAGGATAGTGTGCGTTGTACCACTATCGGGTATGCAAATTTCATCTTTGCTCATAGCATTTTCCATTTTTTGAACTTCAAAAAAATATGCAATGAAATAAAATTACTGGCAATAAATATTTAAATATAACACATATCATAATTATACAATAAAACATTATATGGATACATGAAAAATAAATTATTGTACATTTATATTCTACCACTATATTGTTCATTTTCAGAGAAATCATTGAGAAAATCTGCAGCATCAATATTGTTCATTTCTATCCCACCAACATATTGATCATTTCTAGAGAAATCATTCATAAAATCACCAGCATCAAAATGAGTTGAATCACTCAAATGGTCACTGCGTTCAGTGAAGTTGGTCTCCTTTTCTTTTCCCTTTAATGATTCTTTATAAAGTTTACAAAGGTGTTCAGGTGCTCGACAAATTTTGGACCAATGTCCTGGAGTACCACATCTGAAACAAGAACTTTCATATCTTTTTGAGTGATTCTCATTAACACTTGTATTCTCATGATGCCTTTTCTGTGGATGGTTTGGGACGCTCTTTTGAGATGAATTATAAAAATAACTATCTCTATTGTTTTCAAAACCACGGCCTCGACCACGACCACGGCCAATTCCACGTCCACGTCCACGTCCACGACCTCGACCTCGACCTCGACCTCGACCAAAACCTTGTCTTTGAATTTGATTTTGGTTTCCAGGTTTAAATTCATTTTTACTTACAGCATTTACTTTTGGAAATGCTGTTGATCCAGTGGGTCGGGACTGATGATTTCTCATTAATAGCTCGTTGTTTTTTTCCGCCACAAGAAGATAGGCGATGAGTTCAGAATATCTCGCAAATCCACGTACTCTATATTGTTGCTGTAGAGTAATATTTGATGCATGAAACGTGGAAAATGTTTTTTCAAGCATTTCCGATTCTGTGACCTCATGTCCACAAAATTTTAACTGCGAGATTATTCGATACATCGCTGAATTATAATCGCTGACTTTCTTAAAATCTTGGAATCTTAACATATTCCATTCATCACGGGCGGTCGGAAGTATAACTTCCCTTATATGTTCAAATCTTTCTTTCAATCCTTTCCACAAAGCCATGTGATCTTTTTCAATTAAATATTCACATTTCAATCCCTCGTCGAGATGTCGACGCAAAAATATAATGGCTTTTGCCTTTTCTTGTGATGTCGATATGCCATTTTCTTTTATTGTCTCACTTAGACCCAATGACTCAAGATGCATTTCTACATCGAGAGTCCATGGCATATAATTTTTTCCCGTGATGTCAAGCGCAACAAATTCGAGCTTTGTCAAATTTGACATGGTGGTACTAAAAAAAATTACGATGCATTTTATTAGTTAATGAATATTGCAATACAAAGTAATTGATAAACAACAAGTACAAGCATTTGTAAAAATAAAGAAAACACACGAGGAGGATATTCTCCGATAAATAAAATACTCGTGAGTATGATAACCAAAATAATTAAAAATAACCTTGAGAAAGTCATCTTCTTTTTTCTTCGAAAATTTAGTGAAGAATAATTTTTAGAGAAGAAGAGAAAGTTGGAGTGATTGAATGTGTTTATGAGATCATATTTATAGGGCAAAAACTAGCCGTTTTGTTACCGTTTATGACCGTTGGTGTATAAAAAAATAAAGGTATGTATTTGTATAATTTTATGGTAATAATATGGTGTATATAATATTAGACATATTTAAATAATTATGTATATCATATCATATTATTATAATGATGTGTCATAAAATATTTTATTTAAAAATCTTATAGGCTTTTATACTTGTCGTATCCCTTACCGGGAGTGTGGGATGTCGTCTTAACATCCTCCCAGGATTTATAACAAGTTTTTGAAAAATTTATTTTTATTATTAATAATAACATTATATTATATATTAAATATATTCACAATAAATAAATAACAGTAAAATAAATATTATTACTTTTGTTACCTTTTTCTTCTGTTTGGAGCTTGGAAAAGGATGAAGGACTTTTAGAGCTTCGTGCTGATAACGTGTTGTGAAAAAGTAAAAATTTATGATAAAAAGTAAAAATCTCAAACTCTCAAAATTTACCAAACAACACACTTTATAATATTTTTCTCTCTACTCAATTGTGATTTTCTTCACAAATGAGAGATCTATTTATAGGAAATCTTTACAAATAATCCAAAAAATAAAATACATCATTACCTACATCATCAGACACTAATTTTCAATATTTACAACTCTTATTTTCAACATTCAAATATTCAACATTCAAATATTCAATACACACGTTTTAAATATATTTTTCAACAAAAAATATTTTTTTGTGAGAAAAAAAAAAGAAAAGAAAAGAATAATTTTCCATAAAAACATAGCTCTGTCTATAAAATCTCCATGAATGGAGTGAACACTCAACAGTCGACACATTCCCAACATAGTCAGTACACTAGTTCTGGTACTCCTACCAATAATGGAAGCTTTCTCTTTACTTAAATACTGGAGAAGCGGCGGCGACGGTGGCGGAGGAGGATGTCTTACAGGTGTCGTGGAACAGGACTCCGCCTCCACTCCGACAATCGTCACAGCCGCCGTGAGTCCTTGCTCCTCCAACGGAGAAGATGGTCCATACTTCGACCTCGAGTTCACGCTCCCTGAAGATGAAACCGACGCTGAAGAAGATGAGACAACGCCAAAATTCCAGGAAAATGATGATACAAGAACTCCAAAAACGGAACGTGGAGATGAAACTGAAGATGTGTCCCGCGAGGAAGAAGAATCGGAGCATGGAAATGGAGGAGATCAGAAATTTACGGTTGAATCTTCAAGCATTTTGCTGAACGTTTCGGAAGAAACCTCGTACAGCTTTCCAGTTTCTTTGCTGAAGTCAGCGACCAAAATTCGTGTACTTTTGCTCAAGTTCAAGAGATCAAAAACTGAGAAATCGGAGAATAACGAGAAAACCGCGCGAGAAGATGTGGAAACCCTGAAATTTCAAGAAAATCAGGGTACTAAAACAAGTGGTAAGTTTTTTACTGTGAAATTTAAGGTTGAGGAAGTGAAAGGCCCACTTCTCTCTCTGTTTATCAGAGAGAATAATTCTAAGGAAAAACAGGGAAAAGGGCCAAAGAATAGCGAGGAAAATTTAGATTTAAGTGGAGTTTCAGATGACAAAAAGTTGATCCAAAAGTATTTGAAAATGGTTAAACCTTTATACGTTCGTGTTTCAAAGCGTTATGTCGAGAAACTGAAGTTTTCTGGGCAGTTGAGCTTCTCGGGTTCGAAGGGCGGTGGCACAGCATCTTCTCCTCCATGTGTGCCGATGGAGGAAGAAGGACCGGCAGCGGCTGAGGCCGTTAACGCGCCGGCCGAAAGAATGAAGAGTCGTGTAACTCAACCTAATGGAGCATTACTGCAAACAGGGCCGAAAGTAGGGCACAAACAGTTGGGTAAAAGCCGGTCAGCGTCAGCAGCCGTCGCAGCGTCTCCGCAGGTGAAGGCGGCAGCACCGGACCGCCGTGATGACTCGCTGTTACAGGTTCAGGATGGGATTCAAGACGCCATTCTACATTGTAAGAGATCCTTTCAACGCCTGTAGAGGTAAATTAATCTCCACTTTCTTGAAATTTAAAAATTTCTTATGTTATAATTTTATAAATAAATATTTTTTTTCCTCTGATGAATTTTTACAGGTCCCGTTTGTTGACTGATCCAACTTGGATTTTTAGCATTTATATTTTCTGGAAAGATCAGTGGAGAACTGGCTAATTAGTACTTAGTTATTATTATTGTAAATTAAATTATTAAATTAAATAAATTAGATGGTCAAAGTGCTTAAATTAGGGTTAAAAGCACTTAGGTTTTGGTCTTTTCAACTTTGAATGCTTTGAAGGTAGTGATTAATTAAAATGATGGATTTCCTATTTGTCCATATTATATATAATAATTCGTTTATTATAAAATAATTACATACATTGAATCCTTCATTCCCTATATGTTAACGTTGAAAATTTTTGTTCTCTTTGTAAGTCTCTTGTGATATGGTCTCACGAAGTAGACGGGTCAAGATTACCGATATTTACAATAAAAAGTAATACTCTCAGCATAAAAACTAATGTTTTTTCATAGATGATCTAAATAAGATATATGTCTCACAAAATTACAATTCATGAGATCTCACACAAGACTTTACTTTATGTGAAATTGGGGCAAGTCGAAATTTTGGATGAACGTGTAAATAAATAATATTGGGATTATTAAAATATATGAGTTATAGATGATAAATATTATTGAATAAATATAAATATATTTGATTTGATGGATTAAATTGATTATAGATGATAAATTTATGTGTTTATTATTATTATTTTAAGTAATCAAATTAGTATAAATAAACGAATATGTGAATTATTTGATTATTTGAAATAAATAATTAGTGATTTGATTAATCTGAAATAAATAAAATTGCAACATGATATATGATTTGATTGAATTATGAGATCGTTTTACGAATTTTTATATGTGAGATAAGTCAATCTTACTGATATGCACAATAAAAAGTAATACTATTAGCATAAAAAGTAATAATTTTTTATGGATGATCCAAATAAGAGATCTGTTTTATAAAATAAGATCTGTGATATCGTTTCATACAAATTTTTGTCAATATAATGTTTTGCTTTAGTAATATTTTAAATCACAGAAACATAATTTTTTTCCCTGTTATATATATGCATGGGATAAGTACTACGTACAATCCAATTTTCAAACAATTTATCTTAAAAATGATTATTTAGTATTATATTTTTTTGGTTTTTCCACAATTTTTATTCACATTTAAGCTCTTATTAACTCTTTGGTTTGTGCATATATGCTTCTTCATTACTCTCAAGTATTTTATTTTCTGTTGAAATCATAAAGTAACTTACAATTATTAGAATAATAATTTGTAATGATAATATGATATTTTGGAGGATATAAAATTTTTGATCAAATCCATTCTTACAAATCTTCTGTTTGTATCTCTATAATTTTTTTTACTAATCTAGTCGATTTGAAATATGATTTGTATCAAATTGAATTTTCTTTCTAACTGTTTTGTTCACCGATCATTTTGATAATTGGTCTATGAGGTATCATCAAAACACTTCAATTCGTCAAATTTTCACATGATGCAGAAAGTGTTTGTATAACTTTTATAAAAAATTAAGATCTAAGATGATTATTTAATTTTCACAAGTGTGCATTCTTGTCATTTGACAAGAACGTTGATCCTTATCCACTAATTTTTTTTCCTATGGAGTTTGGTTTACTAATAGTCTAATACAATATTCATGGATGCATGAGCATGATCAATGTCAAGTGACCCTTTTTATTTTTAATAAATAAAATATTTTAAAAAGTTGTGGGTTAGCCTTGGCCACAAGTTCACGAGCTATTACCATTGGAAATATCTGGACCTCTTACTTAATTCCACTACTCAAAATATCGGTGTTAATGATATCCTCTCATTTAATCATGTAGGACATTTTCAATTAAGAGTGTACATCTTTCGTGAGATGATATCACGGATTTTTATATCTGAGACAGATCAATCTTGCTCATATTTATAATAAAAAATAATATTTTTTCATAGACCACTTAAATATAATATATGTGTCACAAAACTAATATGTGAAACCTTCTCACATGAGTTTTGTGATTAATTAATTATTTTAGCAGTCTGATTTCACATATCTTTATCTTTTAAACGAGTCAATTATATATGTATATTTATAATAATAAGTCATATTTTGACATAAAAAATAATATTTTTTTATGAACTACTCGAATAAAATATTAATCTTGCAAAATTGATTCACGAGATTATTTTTTAATTATTTTTATTTATTTAGACTTGAACCAATAATTGAATGAGATGGAATTAGTGTCTTGATATCTAAGTTATGATGATGGATGCTGCAAGTACGTACCGAGGTGGCGACGTGGATAACTCAATTTCACAACTATATATTCTCAATTTAATTCTTACGACTTTAATATGTAGGGGACGTCCTATTTTCACAATTATCGTCTCTTCAGTTTTCTATCAGACGATATATTTAATGTGATGTTATTTTTTCGGTATTGTTCTAAAAATACATCTAAGCATTAATATTCATCAATATATTTGTGATTATTATTATTTTTTCCAATGAACCTCGTATTATTAGGATGAATGTCCACAAAAGACATTCGAAATAAGAGTGTGTTTTTTATTAGACGGTTTTATAGTTTTTTATTCATGAGACATGTCAACTTTGTTAATATTTATAATAAAAAATAAAAAATTTTCGTGGGTGATCGAATGAAAGATTCATATTACAAAATTGACTCAATAGTAGCATGAAATTTTCATACCTTTAACGATATTCGAAAGTATAGTCTTTCAAAACATATATTCTAATTTCTTTTTCACAAAAACTCTTGTAAGACGGTCTCATGAGTCAATTTTGGAAGATTTTTTCAAATCTTCTATTTGGGTAATCTACGAAAAACATTACTTTTTATGTCAAAAACATTACTTTTTATTGTAAATATGAACATAATTATCTATCTTACGGATAAAAAATAGTGAAATCTTCACACAAAATACATATTTTTTTTTTAAAGAATGAAGTTGGGTAATTCGAAATGTATTGTTTCTATTGCATATGACATTTGAAATCAAGATATGGATAAGAATTACATAAAAATATCTTAAAAGGGATTTAAAAATCTCAATCTCTTTTTGTCTGTCGTTGATTTTTGATTGCCTATTTACACGGGGTTTCGTGAAAAATGGTGGGATAGGTCAAATTTGTCTTTCTCGGCGGACATGATATGCCACAAAGCTCACTTTTCTTTTCTTTGCCTCGCAGTTCCATGTTAAAAAAAACAAGAAAAACATAACTCCATTAATGAATATTGGTAAATTAATTTGTAATAAAAATAAATGCAATAACATGATCAAAGAATCGAACGTCGAATTTTACAAGAGCAAAAATTCGTGTGAGACGATCTCACGGATCATATTTTGTGAGACATATATCTTATTTGGGTCATCCATGAAAAAGTATTATTTTTTATGCTAAAAGTATTACTTTTTATTGTGAATATCGGTGGGTTGATCCGTCTCACAGATAAAGATTTGTGATACCGTCTCACAAAAGATCTATTCATTTCCAAATTGAAAAAATTATGACATTTTTGACTTCATAGTTGCAGATAATAAAATATTTGTCTACCGACATGTGTATATATATTTTTTACGTACAACGATTCAAGCACTACAAAAACGAACAAAATCACAAAATCACGCACTGGCACAAATAATCGATTTGTTCAAAACACGATGTATTGTTTATTAGCCATTGACCGATCAAAATAATGGCTACGTGAATCCCAAGCAACAATTAATTAATTAAATAAATAAATAATTTATCTAGTGGTGGATGGAAAGCCGAATAGGGAACCGATTAAGTTAATATAAAATATATGATTTAATTGATAATTATGGAATCAACATGAATTTTTATATAAGAATTATTATTTTCCAAATTATTCATGGAATTTTGTAAAGAAATATTATTTGACCTACACAACTAACTACACATGTTTAACTGACTAAACCACAAAAGACAAGGGATTAAATGCAATAAATTGAACTTAATTGATGGGACATTTAAACTACAAAAGACAATGAATGTTTAGATTTCTAAAAATATATAAAATATTGAATATTTAATAACTTATTGATTAACCAATAACTATTTTAGCTAATGAATTGAATAATTTACTAATTTATTATCTTCCTATCTATTTTGAATGACATATAAGAATAATGGTAAGGTTACAAAAGTGATACCTTAAATTAGATTCCTTGTAGACTTTATAAGATTGATGGGAAATAGGGAAAAAAAAAAACCTAAATTTTCAATAAAAGACACCGCAGGAGACAAATGTAGGTGTTCAAATCTTTTTGAGTAGGCAGATATTGAAAAAAAAAGGTCTTTTTTTATAATGGCTTTGTAATTATACTAATAGAGGACAAAAGTGTTCCACTAATGCATCTCACAAAGAACTATAGTGCATAAAAATGGAGAAAGGAGAATAATTTTTTTTCCCTCGGATCGAACTCAGAATTTAAATTCTAGATTTTATTATTATAAGCACTGTTTTATCAAAAATTATAGCTAGTAGTAACAATTAGTGGTGACAATGTAATTCAAATATTTTAAACTGCATAGCAGCTTAAACATAATGTTTCGATTGTTTTACAGAGCATGAACAATTACTGCACACAACAATCTCTCTCAATGATTGCACTCATTGCATTTAAGGAAAATCGAACCCATGACCTTGGCTTCAATACGAATTGTAGGATCGAGCGGTTGTCGTTTTACCGAAATCTATAATTTGTGGTAAATATGAAACTTTAACTTTTTAAACCGTATAGCAGTTTAAACACCGCGTTTCGAATGTTCTACTTCAGCAAAGACAATTATCTCACTCAACATTATCTATACTATGGTTACTCTTTTTATAATTTTAAAAATTTCCTTTAATCACTTAATTTTGCAACTGAGAGAGAAAAAAAAGCACAAGAACATGCCCTGACAAAAATTTTATTCCGCCCAAACACGATTATGGAAATAGAAAAGAATAATTCTGCGCGAAATGGAAAAGGAAAGAAAAGAAAGTGGACTCTTGGGACTCTATAAAAAGGTGAAACCTAGACATTAAAATGGGTCACCTACATAATGCAGCCGCAATAGAAAGCTAAGAAATAACGCAATGACACTTAATTACTATATTTTGTTGAATTAATTTAATATAACTCGACATACTATATTGATATATTAAGGAGTTCCATCAGAGAATACTTAAGAATTGAAAGTCAATTATTAACGAAGATTAAGGGGTAGGTAAACTGTAATCCTAACCATTGTTTATTTATTATTTATATTGCGCTAGTTTCATCATTTTATTCAAATTTCGTTTAGTCTAATAAACTTTCACCTATTAGCTCGATAAAGTTGACTAAAGAATTATGTTTGAGGGTAAATTTTTCATATATCAATATATGTGGGACGATACTCGTACTTGTTACAATATATTAAAATTTGACTCGTACGCTTGCCATGATATCGAACAACTTGGAGATATTTAAATGTTATAAACTATTGTGTTAGAAAATCAATGTTATAAATTCATATGTTAGAAAATCTCGATCAATGAACACTTGAAACTCCATTTTCATCTGCTTCTTTAATTTTTGCATGAAACCGAAATGCTTTCTCTAGTAGCAAAAAATTCATCTTCATTCAGGACACAATAGTCTTGGATAAAGAAGTGATACCAGATGATGTGATCTCGCTGAAATGGATGAGCCGGGTAAGGAGCTCCAACGGATCGAATCAATAATTTTTAGTGTTTTGGGAAGTTGAGTGAAGATAATGGCTGCAACAACACCTGCAACTAAGAAAGGAACTTGTGAATGGGCGTCGAAGGGGTGTCCGGCGTAGCCACTCCGATGCTAAAGTCAGCAAGTTTTTAGATGAACACAAGCAATATTTGAGACGAAATATGTAAGTGCTTGAAAGTTCAAATATTTCAGAATCTATAAATGACCTTAATAACCTGCTATTTATAGTAGAAAAATGGGGTAGGTACCTCGATTCTCGTGCCACCTACTAAATATGGCAAGTCGGCTGCCCATACTTGTAGCTTC